>NC_057712.1:84767746-84780456 GCF_004010195.1 Chiloscyllium plagiosum | reverse complement strand
TAAGAGGGAACGTTGGCCGTCCTTGCCTTGGCTCAATGACTCCAGAGCAGGTAAATGACCACAGTGACAGCCTGGATAGCTACCTCAGCCCAGTGAGGGTCCAGCAGTTCGTGCTCACCATGGGGATGCAGACAGCTACCCCAGAGACAGGACAATCAAATGGACAACGGTAACCCCATAAACTGGGATTAAAAAAGGTTCATTTGCTATAGTATAACAGGGCACCCACTCAGTAGGTGGGTTCTGCTGAAGCCACAGCTAAATAACAAGAGACTGGATGGTTAATAAAGGGAACTGTAAATAGGATAACTGTAAATTCGAGTAATTCAATCTGTTCTTTGTAATGTTTAAGACATGCAATGTATATATCTATGAACGACATGACAAATTGTACAAGTACCAAAGATTTATTTCTATGAATAAAGTATATTTTGAAATTAAAAAAAAAGTACAATCTATTTGACCAGGGATCCTACCCCTCTTACTTGATGTCCTGTAGTACAATTCAGTGTTAACAAATACTCCAAATCCCCAAAATTAAAATAAACAAACACTTAAAATTAGAGATGCATATTCATCACTAAATTGTCGCATTCCTTGAAACTGAAAATCCAGCATCCACTACATTGAAGTGAGTAATCACTAGTTTCGTTTGATATCTATCCCATGAAACCTCCAATTCCATTCCCAATCACCAATGTTAATTGACAAAAATCATTTTGCTTTCCTCTGGTAATGATTTTCACATATCCACTGTTCGAGTGACATAAAAGAAGTTTCCTCACAAATTCTTCTAGAATTTCTTCAGGCTTGTTAAATTTAAATGTGTGTCTTAGGCAATAGTTTAGATGAAGTTATTTGCTTACATTTAAATTACGCTCTCAGTATTTAAAGTGCACAGATCATATTGTACTCAATCATTCTTTTCCCAAATAAGACATGTTGTTCTTATTTTTGAATTCATACACCAAGTTCTGGATGTATGTTTTTGGTTTTCTTTGATCTATTCTTAAATTATTAATTTCTTAATGTGTATAGGCCAAATGGAATCCAGCTACCTTTCCATCTACTTACATGTAACCCACTGTCTTATTTATTATTTTTAAAAAAATTTAATAGTGTTTGTACCTACATTTGTAACTTCACAAATATTTATAATAGAACTTTCCAATGTCAATAACTATCTGCAATTACACATTCCAACATTAAATAACATTCTGAAATACTTTTTCAATTTAGTCAGATTGGATTTGTCCTACTTTCTTTGCACCAAACAATTTTGCTCATTGTTATACAGATCCTATCATATTGAAGCTGTACTAGCAACGGTTGTCTGGAGCTGCAGCTAGTAGTGAACTACAGGTTTTCAGCATCACATTAGGATGACAGCTAGATAAGTACATGGAGACTTACCACAGTACTTTGGTGATATGATTAGATTAGATTACTTACTGTCCCTTCAGCCCAACAATTTAGCCTGGTCAATTCACCTAACCTGGACTGTGGGAGGAAACTGGAGCACCCGGAGGAAACCCACGCAGACACGGAGAGAATGTGCAAACTCCAGTCAGTCGCCTGAGGCAGGAATTGAACCCAGGTCTCTGGCGCTGTGAGGCAGCAGTGCTAAACACTGTGCCACCGTGCCACCCACGTATAGTGGGCAGCACCGAGTTTGTGCCTATAAAATCCTCCAGGATCTGAACAGTCTTCCACCCACCCCTGCCAATACATTCCCCACATAGAAACCCTACAGAGTTGATTTCTCAGTAACTCGGTTTGAAGATTTTTTTGAAGCATGATTCGGTCATGAATTTCCATACTTCAATCACCTAATCGACCAAAAATGTATCTCTTAATTTTTCTTTAGTTTACACATGTCTTCGGTTTTTTTTAAACCGCAAGCTATACTTAGAGGAAACTTCGTTCACGTCCAGGATAAAATATATTATTATATTTTCCATCTTATACAAAGTTGAACACACCTGTATTTATTTCTGTGATTAAATTCCTTTCACGTATGCACTTTATGTTCATTCTTGTCTATCAGTAAGGGATTCTGAAGATTTGCATACAGATTTGATTGTACTAAAACAGATATTAAATTAGAGTGTCCTTATTGTTTAATTTGCTTAAAACCGGGGTGCATTTTCCTGTTGGAATTCTCAAAAGTCATCAAGCTGATTTCTCTGCTGTTAGGTTATGCGACCACATGCTGGTACATCATCCCTTGTAATCACAGCCCTCCACAGATGCTAAGGTTCACCTATTGAGTGTATCACATAGATTAACACTTCATTCTATCTGCTTCCCAGGGGTCTAATCAGCATGCTACAGTTTCGGTAATGCTGCAGCCATAATTAAATCGCCTGATGCTGTTAAAGATGATTTTACAGGATTTTATTTTAGTCCTGACAGAGTCTCTACAAAATCATTAATTGTTCTTTTCTTTTCTCAATGCTAATGGCCCTGCTTTGTATTTTCAGAATCTTGTGTTTCATTTTCAATATTTTAGCCTGGACAATTCATTTTCGCTATATTACTTTGCCTTTCTCATTCTAAAACACCATTTTTTTTCCAAATTTCAAGTAGCTGCTTGGGATTGAAACATAGCTGCATGATTTTAAACTTGTTTATGGTTGTGCCTCAACAATTGTGAAAAAATTCAACTGTAAAGGCTCTACCCATGGGTCAAATTAATACAATAGGGATGAAGTCAAGACGGAAGCTGTGAGAGTTTTTATGATAGTCTGGGCTTTCATTGCAACAGTTTGTGTTAGATGAAGAGGACAGCAAAGAGACAGGGGATGTTGCTGTGAGTTCAAGTGCAGTGGCCATGTAGGAGGCTAGGAACAGAGAACACAGACCTCGTACTCTAGCCTCATACTTAAAACTGGCTACATGCTTAAGGCCTGTTGGTAAAATTAATGAAATGAGCATGACAATTTCATGTGCACGCTAAATTACTTTATTAAAGTTAGTTAGGAACATGCAGTCAGGGAAAATACAAGCAGGGCTACCCAGGTTCACCAGCCTGACCCATCGTTCAGCTTAATCACAGATGATCTTCTACCTCAATGCTTGAATCAGCAAATTCATCTGTTTCAAAGAGTTCCCAAAACAGCAGTCAGCTTTAGTGTCAATGATTGAACCTGATTTAAAAAAAAAGAATTGCAGATGTTGGAAATCAGAATCAGAAACAAACATTTCTGGGAAAACTCAGCAGGTCTGGCAGCAGCTGTGGAGAACCTGAATATGATACACTGACAATGTTATCAAAAAGAATGCAAGCAAGGGTGGAATAATCACACGGACATACTTTGTTCCAGCGTCAAACAAAGGAGATTAATTATTTCAGAATTAATTAATTATTATATCTTCTCTGACATGATTTAATGAAACTAAGGACCCTTCAAAGAAGACAAATGTTCAACAGTGACATTGATAAGAGAAAACATTGTCAGCCAATAACACATGGGAGATCAAAAAGATACATCAAGGTATACTCAGTCAAATTTTTTGAAAAGTAAAGAATGGGAGGACAGCAATAAAATAATAGAATAGAGAAGTTTGGAGGTGACAGAGACACGGTTGACTATCTCAGAATCAGATTGTTTGCCTGTGACTCTACTGAAATCAATGTTGTGGAGATGGAAAGAGGTGGTCTTTCTGATGCCAGGGACATTGATTCAGATGATCAGCTGTAGGTCTAATAGGATATTAACATTGTAAACAAACTGTGTCACTGCAAAATAGTTGACAAAGGAATAGAATTGTAGGCAAGGGTATGGAATTTGTGGCAAGGATTAAAAGTGATGGTTGGAATTTTCCAGCCCCTGGCCAATGGTGAGTCAATTGGGAAATTGGAGAGAGATTGATGAAATGATATTGAGTGAAAAAAAAATGCAATTCTCCAATCTGGTTTTAAATGGTGAGAAAATATAGATAGTGAACTCTGAATTTAATATCAATCTGGAATTAAAACGCAAGCCTAATGGAAACCATGTAATAATTGTCAATTGTCATTAAAAACCAATTTAGTTCACTAATATCCTTTAGGGAAGGAAATCTGGTCTGGTGTACGTGTAATTCCAGACCCATGGCAATGTTGGCTTACTCTCAACTGCTCTCTGAGGTGGCTTGAGCAAGCCACTCTGCAGACAATTAGGAATAGACAATACACGTGATATCTCATGATCAAAAAATGCAAAAAAAAAAGTCCTGACTGGGTCTGGGTATGGAAAAATTCTTGAAAATAATTATAAATCTGTGGCAGAAAAGATTCCAAAGCTTGGATTGGTCAGTGTGGAAGGGGTCCCTTTCAGCACAGTCCAGGCAAGATTCACCATAATTCTAACTATCTGTGCTGTGCATAAGGGGCCAACAAATAGGTGATGTAATGCATTCTTAAGAGCTCAAAGAGTGAGAGCAATCTTCAGAGGAAGACAATAAGGAGACTGAGCAGGAGGAACATCACCGTCAGTGTGATAGATCAGTGCAGTGTGGGTGTGCCAGTGCCACGCAGGATTTAATTGAGACAAAAACATAAATTGCTGGAAAAATTCAGCAGGTCTGGGAGCATCTGTGGAGAGAATGCAGAACTTCAGGTCCAGTGATCTTTTTTTGGAACAGTGCTTTTTTTGTTTTTTTTGTGTGTAGGATTTAATTGATACCTGGATTTCATCGATTGAACTTGATGTACTGATCACCCATTGACAGTAACATTTGTTGGTGCTCTAAAGTTACGCAATCCCTGTCTGTTCCAGAAGGAAATGCAGCTTCAGTTTGCTTTTCCTTTGTTTTTGATGTTGCCGAATAAGAATCAATGTTTTCAGCCATTTGAAGGTTTTCCAGTATGTGACGGTCCCCTATTGAATAATGAGAAGATAATAGGCTATACTGAGCTTTGGGAATGAGTAACACACCCTTAGACAGGCAACTAGTGTAGCTTGGTTCTTAAATAGAAATGCGTTTATAAATGTGCACTGGCGTTTGCAATGAAGTGTCCTGTTACCTTTGTGCCCTGAGCAGCATGTGAGGCTCTAGCAGTAGCAAGTACTCGCACCTCTGGGAAGAGGAAAGACAGGACAAATGTAGTGCCACAGAGGCATGATATATGGGTAATACATTTTGGAGAAGAGTGTAAGAAATTACCCTTATGGAGAGATACACCCTCCTGAAATTCACCAAATTGATACTTAATCCATTTTTGGTAATATTCAACCTGACGACCTCAGTATTCACACTGTTTAACATGGAGGAAACTTGCTGATTCTGACTTGATGCTGCAAAGAATGCTGATAAGACAGAGGCAGTGGAGGCATTGACAGGACTGGTGGAGAGTGTAAGAGGAAATCAATCCCATGTTGTCACCAATATTTTGCATTTATGTGAAATACAGAAGGGAATTAAAGATGGATAACAGACAGGCCAGGGTGTAAAGTCATTGCTGGAGATGATCTGCATATAATTAGATTGCAGGACATTAAGGTGAAGTGGTAGTGTCCCTACCTCTGGGCCAGAAGGCCCAGGTTCAAGTTCTTTGTGGGTACGGTGCCAGCTGGGTGCGTTGCTTTGACTTGGATGTCCCTTCTTCAGTGTTGTTCATGCTGCACTCATCCTGTGGCCCGGTGCATACCTGACTTGTGCCTTGTAGAAGATGGACAGGCTCTGGATAATCTGGAGATGAGTTACTTGCCACAGCATTCCTGTTCTCTGACCTACTCTTATGGCCACTGTATTTACACGGCAAATCCAGTTGAGTTTCTGGTCAATGTTAACCTCCCAGGATACTGGTAGTGAGAGTTTCAATGAGGGTAAAAGTATTGACTGTCAATGGGTGGTGGTTAGATTGTCTCTTATTGGAGATAGTAATTTCCTGGCATTTGCGTGATGCAAATGCCCATTGCTACTTGTCAGCCCAAGCCTGGATATTGTCCAGATCCCGTTGCATTTGAACATGGACTGCTTCAGTTTCTGAGGATTTTTGTAGGGTGTTGAACATTGTGCAATCATTGGTGAATATCCCCACTTCTGACTTTATGATGAAGGAAAGGTCATTGATGAAGCAGCTAGAGATGGTTGGTCCTAGGATACTACAGCGGAGCGGAGATGTCTGACCTCCAACAACCACAACCATCTTCCTGTGTGTCAAGCTGGACTTCAATAGCCATCCAGGAGCCCTTAGGGTCTATGAATTCCTACATATGACAGGCCATACATCTACTCCTGATGAAGGAAGGGCTCTTGCCCGAAACGTCAATTCCCCTACTCCACGGATGCTGCCTGACCTGCTGTGCATTTCCAGCACCACACTCTTGACACTGATCTTCAGCATCTGCAGTCCTCACTATCTCCACACATGCCATGTCAAACTTGTAAAGTTCCTTGAAAGTGGAGGCACAGGTAGACAGGGTGGAGAAAGAAACGTTTGGCACACAAGCTTTCATTGGTCAGTGTATTGAGTACAAGAGTTGGGACATCATGTTATGGCTGTACAGAACATGGTGAATTTGAGAGTTTTAAAATACCGCATTCAACTCTCGTCTCCCTGCTATAGTAAAGACGTTGTTAAACTTGAAAGGGTTCAGAAAAGAATTACAAAGATGTTGCCAAGATTGGAGGGTTTGAGCTACGGGGGAAGAGGCTGAATTGGCTGGGGCTATTTTGCCTGGAGCATTGCAGGCTGAGGGATGACCTTATAGAGGTTTATAAAATCAAGGGGGGTATCAACTAGGTGAATAACCATGGCCTTTTCCCCGTGGTAGGAGAATTCAAAACTAGAGGGAAGAAGTTTTATGTGAGGGGGGGAAAAGATTTAAAAGGGACCTGAGGGGCAAATATTTAATCCAGAGGGTGGTTTGTGTGGGAACAAGTTGGCATAAGTGGGTACAGTTACGACATTTAAAAAGCATCTAGATGGGTTTAGAGGGATAAGGGCAAAAGTTGTCGAGAGTGTGTTGCTGGGAAAGCACAGCAAGTCAGGCAGCAGCCGGGGAGCAGAAGATTCGATGTTTCGGGCATAAGCCTTTCATCAGGATGAGCAAAATGCTGACAAATAGGACTCGATCAGTTTAGGATATTTGCTCATTGCGGACAAGTTGGACCAAAGGGTTTGTTTCTGTGTTGTATAACTCTATGACTACCTGCCCCAGAGGTGTGTCATAACAGTCTGAACGGGGTGATTAAAAATATCTGTAATTGGATATACAGTTGTTTCCACCTCTCCCACCCCTTCCCCCCCACCCCCCCTCTCCCCGTACCGCGGGGGATACGCTCCAGGACCTACCGCGGAAGCCCAAAACCACGGATAGGAGCAAACCCATTCAATTAAATGGGAAACGTACCTTCCCATCAACCTCCTGGTCCCTAGTTCCAGAACATTCCCTATAATATGCTCTGGCCACAGTAAACCGTGGGTAATTGAAACTGTGGAAAACGATTCCACGGATATGGGGATCTTTCTGTAATAGCGAGATTGAAATGCTGCACATTATGAAGGACAGAATAGTTTTTATCATATCTGAGGCCCAATATTGCTCCATCTCTGCTGTTCTCTCTCATTAGTGGTGACGTGCATCTCTCATCCACAAAAAAGTGTCACTCCCCATCTTCCATGATTGTTCCCCGACTGCTTTGACTCCTTGTCTGACCTGAAGCAGATTTTCAACTGAAGGACACAACCTCAACAAAGACTACCAATTAAAAAAAATCAATAATATCTTAAAAATAAAAGAAAATTGAAAATTCAAAATAATGTTAAAAACTCCTGAAACAGTTTGCAGAACTAACAACATTTCTTCTGGGTACTTGATACACTCATTTGTATTTCACATTTATACAAGCTGAAAACACCAAGGATGTAAGTGATGTCATGAGCAGATATGGATTTACCTAGCTTCTAAAATATGGGAACCAAAGCTTATTTATATTCCTGTGGTTGTTCAAGAGCACACAATGAACATGCACAATTTATATATACATATATAGCAATGAGCACAATTATGACAGATGCACTAGTTTAAACATACCTAAAAAGGTAAGCATTTGCTAAGACTCTTCTGTCCCATTCTAAAAATAAATCTGTTTGAAAAATGCCCAGAGGCCCATGTCCCTTAAAATGTACGATCTCGTAGAAAACTGGTGTAACAGACAGGTTCTATTCTACAAATATAAGAGTTTTTTAAAATTAATTTGACTAAGCTCTTTTTCTATTCATCCTGATTTTGGAGCATGCAATTTGTTATTTGCTGTTTGTTCTCAAGTGCTACCAGCTGCCATGTGTTTAATCATCGATGCAATAATTGCAGTATTTGTAACTAATTGTGACTGACAATCAAAAATGCACCACGATGTTTTTGGCATAGCTGATGTATTTCTGTCACCACAGAAAAGTTGGAAATTACAGCAGAAGCCCATTATTAAAACGCTGATGCTCTAATCAGTGATGAGCAAAATCATGTTTTGATTTTCTTTTCCTTCCCTTATTTTCAATTTAGTTTAATTTTCTTACTGTCTGTCTCTGGCTTTGCCCAGCTTGCGTAGCATTTAATGATTGACAGTATAAACAGTAACCCAGTCCCATTCTTTTGTTAATACCACTCTTGAGTTGGTTTTAGATATGTTGTGAAATTAGCCAAAAGTAATTCCTCCTTGGCATTCCCCTTCCAGGATTGTTGTATGTGGAATTTCTTGACACCTCCCCTATTTGGATCATGAAGACTAGGCTAGGATTAATCATGGCTAGGATTAAAGATAAAATTGTGTAAGGAGCCATAATGTGAAACTCATGCTTTAAAATTTTGTAGCAATGTACACTTGTTCTTCCATCTTTTGCCTAACGAAGCTGTGTGTTCTTAATCGAAGTGTTTTAAATATTTGATCCTGTGATGAACCTCTGACCACAAACTCAAGACATCACTAAAATTTCCAATTTTTATTTCCATCACATGAAACTATAAGAAATGGGAACAGCAGTAGGCCATTCAGCCCCTTGAGCTTATTCATTTAATAAGATCATGGCTGATCTGACATTCCTCCTATCCACTTTCCTGCAATTCCCCCAACCCTTAATTCCCCAACTGATTAAGAATCTATCTATCTATCTGCCTCAGCCTTAAATATACACAAGGATTCTGCCCCACAGCCCACTGTAGCAAGGAGTTCCAAAGATTCAATCCTGTGAGAATAAATTCCACCACATCCGAGTCTTAAATTAGCATATCTTTCTTCTGAGACTATACACCCTGGTCCTAGCCTCTCACATGAAGGGAAACAGCCTCTCAGCATTTACTCTGTCAAGTCCATTTAGAATCCTACATGTTTCAATGAGATAGAACATCACAGCGCAATACAGGCCCTTCGGCCCTCGATGTTGCGCCGCTCTGTGAAACCAATCTGAAGTCCATCTAACCTACACTATTCCATCCTCATCCATATGCCTATCCAATGACCATTTAAATGCCTATAAAGTTGGTAAGTCTGCAAATGTTGCAAGGTCATCTTTTATTCTTCTAAACTCCAGTGAGTAGTGTCCCAACCTGTTAGCTCTGCTCACACAGATAATCCTCAATATAGGGGATCATTCTGTGAAGCTTCTCTGAACTGCCTCCAATGAAATGATACATTTCCTTAAGTAGGGGGAACCAAAACCTCACTCAGTATTCCAAATGTGATCTCACCAGCACGTTGTATAGTTGCAGTAAGATTTCTCGATGCTAATATTCCAACCCCCTTGAAATAAAGGCCAACATTCCATTAGCTTTCCTGATTACTTCCTGCACTTGTGTGCTAGCCTTGTGTTTCATGCATAAGTACCAAGCCCCTTTGTGTTGCAGATTTCTGAAGTTTTTCACGATTTAAACAATACCTTCTTCTTTTGTTCTCCCCTCCAAAATGAATAATTTGACATCTTCCCATATTATACTCCACTTGCCAACTTGTTGCCCACTTATATAATCTATCAATATATCTCTGGAAACTATGCATCCCTCTTGCAAACTACCTTTCCACCTATTTTTGTGTAGTCTGTAAATTTGATTACAGTACATCCAGTTCATTCCTCCAAGTCATCAATATATACTGTAAACAGTTGTGGCCTCAGCACTGATCCCGATGGAACTCAATTGGTTACCAGATGCTAACGTGAAAAAGAGCCCTTATCCCCACTCTGTTTCCTGCCCATTAGCCAATTCTCTATCCATGTCAATGTACTATCTCCAATACTGTGGGCTCCAATTATGACAATGTTTTGTGAGGTACCTTGTTGAATGCCTACTAGAAGTCCAAATACAACACATCTACTTGTTCCTTCTATCCACTCCACTTGAGATTTTCTCAAAAAACTCTAATAAATTAGTCAGACACAATTTCCCTTTCATGAAGTTATGCTGACTCTGCTTGATTAGATTAGAATTTTCTAAATGCACTGCTATTCCAACACTTTCCAACCACAGATGTTGGACTAATCAGCACATAGCTACCTGCTGTTTGCCTCAGTCACAATCAGTGCATCTGCTATCTTTGTACCTACCTCTTTTAGGTTCATAGGATGCAAGCCCTCTGGGCCAGGGACTTAGTTGCCATTAGTCCCATTAGTTTGGCTAATACGGATGGTGAATTTACTTCATTCTCTCCTGTATTCTTTAGCTCAAAGAATCTTCCAGCATTCAGACTGATTAAAAAATCTGTTTAGTTCCTCTGTCATTTCTTTGTTCCCCATAACCATCTCCCTAGATTCATTTTACAGAAGCTCTTATTCTCAGAACCTACATTCCTTGTTGGTTTGCCCTTGTAATTTATTTTCTCTGTCTTTATTATTGTTTTAGTCCTCCTTTCTGGATTCTGAATTTACACCAGTGTTTGGGGCTATCACAGACTTTGGCCTCCCTACATGCTTTTTTTCCCAACTTTATAGTCTTAACTTCCTTGGTTAGATGTATTTTTGCTGAGAATCATGAACTACCTCTAAGTATCTGTCATTGCTCACTCACTGTCATTCCTGCTAATCTGTCTACTTTAGCTAACTCTGCCTGCTTTTCAATATAATTTAAGCTATAGAGTCACAGAGTCATAGAGGTGTATAGCATGGAAACAGACTCTTCAGTCCAACCCATCCATGCCAACCAGATATCCCAACCCAATCTAGTCCCACCTGCCAGCATCCAGCCCATATCCCTCCAAACCCTTCCTATTCATATACCCATCCAAATGCCCTTTAAATGTTGCAATTGTACCAGCCTACACCACTTCCTCTGGCAGCTCAATCCATACACGTACCACCCTCCATGTGAAAAAGTTGCCCCTCAGATCTCTTTTATATCTTTCCCCTCTCACCCTAAACCTATGCCCTCTAGTTCTGGACTCCCACACACCATGGAAAAGACTTGGTCTATTTATCCTATCCATGCCCCTCATAATTTTGTAAACCTCTATAAGGTCACCCCTCAGCCTCCGACTGAAACAACTCCAGCCTGTTCAGTCTCTCCTTATAGCTCAAATCCTCCAACCCTGGCAAAATCCTTGTAAATCTTTTCTGAACCCTTTCAAGTTTCACAACATTTTTCCGATAGGAAGGAGATCGGAATTGCACGCAATATTCCAACAGTGGCCTAATCAATAACCGGTACAGCCGCAACATTATCTCCCAACTCCTGTACTCAATACTCTGACCAATAAAGGAAAGCATACCTAACACCTTCTTCACTATCCTATTTACCTGCGACTCCACTTTCAAGGAGCTAAGAACTTACACTCCAAAGTCTCTTTGTTCAGCAACACTCCCTAGGACCTTACCATTAAGTGTATAAGTCCTGCTAAGATTTGCTTTCCCAGAATGCAGCACCTCACATTTATCTGAATTAAACTCCATCTGCCACTTCTCAGCCCATTGCCCTATCTGATCAAGATCCTGTTGTAGTCTGAGGTAACCCACTTCACTGTCCACTACACCTCCAATTGTGGTGTCATCTGCAAGCTTACTAACCGTACCTCTTATGCTCGCATCCAAATCATTCATGTAAATGACAAAAAGTAGAGGACCCAGCACCGATTCTTGTGGCACTCCACTGATCATAGGCCTCCAGTCTGAAAATCAACCCTTTATCTTCTACCTTTGATCCAGTTCTGTATCCAAATGGCTAGTTCTCCCTGTATTCCGAGAGATCTAACCTTGCTCACCAATCTCCCATTCGAACGCCTTACTGAAGTCCACATAGATCACATCTACTGCTTTGCCCTCATCTATCCTCTTCGTTACTTCTTCAAAAAACTCAATCAAGTCTGTGAGACATGATTTCTCATGCACAAAGCTATGTTGACTATCCCGAATCAGTCCTTCCCTTTCCAAATACATGTACATCCTGTCCCTCAGGATTCCCTCCAACAACTTGCCCACCACTGACGTCAGGCTCACTGGTATATAGTTCCCTGGCTTATCCTTACCACCTTTCTTAAACAGTGGCACCACGTTAGCCAACCTCCAGTCTTCCGGCAACTCACCTGTGACTATTGATGATACAAATATGTTGTGGTTCTGTTCGCCGAGCTGGAAGTTTTTGTTGCAAACGTTTCATCCCCTGGCTAGGCGACATCATCAGTGCTTGGGAGCCTCCTGCGAAGCGCTTCTTTGATGTTTCCTCCGGTGTTTATAGTGGTCTGTCCCTGCCGCTTCGCAGGAGGCTCCCAAGCACTGATGATCTCGCCTAGCCAGGGGA
>NC_057712.1:84759602-84766085 GCF_004010195.1 Chiloscyllium plagiosum | reverse complement strand
ATCTGCTGATCAGGTGTTTCAGTTTCTGTTGTAGTTCTTTGGCCAGTTTGTGTGATGGTGTCCCTGGTAGTGATACTATGGGTCTGAGTGTGATGTCTGGTTTGTGTACTTTAGGTAATCCATAGAACCTGGGGGTGTTGTTGCTTTCCGTTTTCATTCTTTGTAGGTCAGCTCTGGTTATCTGTCCGTTTTTTCTTAGATTCCTTAGTGTGTTATTTATCCTATTGGTGAGCTGTGGGGTGGGGTCAAACTCCCTCTTTTGGTAGGTGTTGGTATCTTCAAGTAGTTGTTGTGCTTTTTGGATGTAATCAGATTTATCTAGGATGACCGTCATTCTGCCTTTATCTGCTGGTAGTATGATTATGTTCTTATCGTTTCTTAGTGATTTCAGTGCTTCCCTCTCCTTGGTGTTGAGGTTATGTGTTTGTCTTTTCCTTATTATCATAGGTACGACAGTTTGTCTCACTGTTTGTTGTGAACAGAACCACAACAATGAGCACCCGAGCTACAAATCTTCGCACAAACTATGATACAAATATCTCAGCAAGAGGCCCAGCAATCACTTCCCTAGCTTCCCACAGAGTTCTAGGGTACACCTGATCAGGTCCTGGGGATTTATCCACTTTTAACCATTTCAAGACATCCAGCACTTCCTCCTCTGAAATATGGACATTTTTCATGATGTCACCATCTATTTCCCTACAGTCTATATCTTCCATATCCTTTTCCACAGTAAATACTGATGCAAAATAGTCGTTTAGTATCTCCCCCATTTTCTGCGGCTCCACACAAAGGCTGCCTTGCTGATCTTTGAGGGGGCCTATTCCCTCCCAAGTTACACTTTTGTCCTTAATATATTTATAAAAACTCTTTGGATTCTCCTTAATTCTGTTTGCCAAAGCAATCTCATGTCCCCTTTTTGCCCTCCTGATTTCCCTCTTAAGTATACTCCTACTGCCTTACTGCCTTTATACTCATCTAAGGATTCACTCGATCTATCCTGTCTATAACTGACATATGCTTACATCTTTTTCTTAACCAAACCCTCAATTTCTTTAGTCATCCAGAATTCCCTATGCCTACCAACCTTTCCTTTCACCCTGACAGGAATATACTTTCTCTGGATTCTTGTTACCTCATTTCTGAAGGCTTCCCATTTTCCAGCTGGCCTTTACCTGCGAACATCTGCCCCCAGTCAGCTTTTGAAAGTTCTTGCCTTTCTCCAATTTAGAACTTCAACTTTTAGATCTGGTCTATCCTTTTCCATCACTATTTTAAATCTAATAGAATTATGGCCGCTGGCCCCAAAGTGCTCCCCCACTGACACCTCAGTCACCTGCCCTGCCTTATTTCCCAAGAGTAGGTCAAGTTTTGCACCTTCTCTGGTAGGTACATCCACATACTGAATCAGAAAATTTTCTTGTACACACTTAACAAATTCCTTTCCATCTAAACCCTTAAAGTTAAAAATAGTTGTTTCTGACCCACACTTCTCACTTCTGAACTAGTACTAAATTCTATCATGTTATGCTCACTATTTCCTAGGGGATCTTTTAATTGAAGCTTATTTATAAAACCTGCCTCATATACATTACAAGATCTAAAGTAGCCTGCCTCCTGGTTGGCGACATGTGATATTGCCTGAGGAAACTATGCCTAATGCACTGTTTGAATTAATTGTCGCAGGTAGCTTTTCTAATTGGATCAATCCAATCAAAATGAAGATTGAAGTCACTCATAAATTATTGTTCTTTTTTTTTTACACGCTCCTATTCTTTGTTGAATTATAGCCTTTCCTGCAGAATGACTAGTGTTTGGGAGGTGTATATTACTCCTACCAATATCTTCTTTCCCTTGCTGTTTTTATCTCTGCCCAGATAGAATCTGCATCATCAGAGCCTAGATCATCTCTCACAACTATATCTCTTTCATCTCTGACTGACCCCATCCCATTTTCCAACCCTCCTGTTTCTCTGAAAAGTCAAAAATCTCTGGATGTTAAATTCTCAGTTTTGAGTTTCTTGTAACCATGTTACCATAATGGTATGAAATCACATTCATTTAGCTCAGTTTGTGCCATCACTTCATCTAATTCATTCCAATGTTTTGTGCATTGAGATACAAAACCTTTAAGATTGTTATATTATCAAATTTCCCTACACCTTTATGGTCCCTTGGTACAATATGACAATCACACATTCTGTCCCTTCTTTTTATTTTCTGGTAACAATTAACCCCAATGCTAACCCACAACCCTACTTTCTGCTTTATCTTTGATTTTATAATTTTCCATGCAATTGAATACACCCAACTCCCACTCTGCCACTATTTAGTTTAAAGCCCTATCCATGGCCCAAGTTACATGATTCATCAGGACTTGGTCCCATTGTGATTCAGGTCGAGCATGGGAAAAGTCCTTCCTTCCCCAGTATTGGCATTAATGTCCCATGAATTCAAACCCATTTCTTACACCAACCAACTTTGAACCACACATTTACCTCTTTAATCTTGTTGACGCTGTGCCAATTAGCTTGTGACTCAGGTAGTAATTTGGAGATTGCCATTTTGTTTCTATTTTTTAAATTTAGCCCCAAGCTGCTCATATTTCCTCAGTAGAACCTCTTTCTGCTTTGCATCTATATTGTTGGTACCTACGTGGACTGTCTCTTTCCCTTCCACTCCAAATTTCTCTGTAGTTCAGGTGCGATATCCTGAACCTAGGTACCAAACAAGTGACTCTCAATCTTGGCCACAGAGAACACTGTCTATTCCCCTGATTAAACTATCCCTGATCACAACGACATTTCTCTTTACTCCCTGCTCTTGAATAGCTACCTGTTCCATGGTCAGTTTGCTCTCCTCCCTAAAGCTCCCACTCTCATCCACACTGGGAGCAAGAATCTCAAACCTGTTGGACAAGATCAAGGACTGAGAAGGATTGAGGTTCCTGTAGCACTACCTCTTGGATCTCTGTATGTGCCTCACTGGTAGTCACACTTTCCTACCCCTGACCGAATTTGAGGTAATGAGTCTAAGGGGTATGACTGCCTCCTGAAACACAGTGCGCAGGTAACTCTTGTTGGCCAGAGGCTGCTCACACAAAGACAGTAGCTGTAAACTGAAGTTACCCGAGCCCTAGCTGCTGGCTTGGGCAGGCTTGAGCTAGTTCAGTTGTGAGGCATGAATAATAGGGAAATCCTTATTTGGAGGAAGAATAATGAGGTAATCCGAAAGGTGTCCTCGAAGTGAGCTGAGAGTGGAAAGACACCCCTCTCGGATGAGCTGAGGAGCCAACAAGAACAAGACACCGCAGTTTGGGAAGATAAGGAAAAAGGATAAAAATGAAGGATTTTCAGGATACCATCAGTAAAAGTTCTGGACAGCAACCTTTGCAAAATGCAACCCCATAATTGGATGTGCAGGAGACGCCAGACCTGGAAAAATGCCCAGCCAGTGTAATCTTCTATTCTTGGGTATTAGCTTTTATTTTGCTGACTGTTCTGGGAATGTCAAGTTTAGTCGGTAGTGATAAATTGCATGCTTGCTGTTAACCTTCTTCTAACCAAATGATATGAATTGTCTGTCTGTTTTAACTGAACTAATGAAAGGTAGTGGTTAATTGATGCAGATTTGACTCTTGTCTGCTTTCTGCCCAAACCAGAATTTATAGCACACTGTAAATTTTTATACTGTGTTATGATCGAGCTCTCCACAATCACCTGATGAAGGAGCTTCGCTCCGAAAGCTAGTGTGCTTCCAATTAAACCTGTTGGACTATAACCTGGTGTTGTGTGATTTTTAACTTTGTACATTCAAATTGTGATGTGATCTGATCTGAATGTACCACAATCTCAGCTTATCTGATGCTCTAATCTTCAGTCATATCTTTTTACCAGATTTCAATGTTACCCCTAGCTGATTTTCCCGCTCTGCCTTTAGTAAACTTGAAGCAATTGAACAATTCTGCTGTCTGTGTCTTTGTCCTCTGCTCACTGATGTACCTTGGCTCCCAATCAGGTAATGCCTTGAATTTAAAATTCTCATCCTGCTTTTCAAATCCCTTCATGGCCTCACCTCACCTTGTTTAAGTAATCTCCTCCAACTCCACAACCCTTCACAACACCTTTGCACAACGGATCTGGCCTCTTGTGAATTCCTAATCCTAATTATACTACTGTGCCTTCAGTTACTTAAATAGAATCTCTTGAATTCCTTCCCTAAACTTCTTGCCTCACTACTATGGTTTTCATCCTTTAAGATACTTCTTAAAACCAACACCCATGACCAAGCTTCAGTCAGTTGACCTAAAATCATCTTATATGGTTCAGTGTTAAATCTTATTTTATAAAATTTCTGAAGTGCCTTGCATCATTTCATTTGCTATAAGATCTATAAAAATACAAGTTATTGATGCTGTAATGTGGAAATGTGCCTTGTTGAATGCTTTCTGAAAATTCTCTTTGTCACCTTCACAAAACACAATTACATTTGTCAAACTCGCTATGCCTTTAAACAAAACTGAGGTTTCTAGTAATGAAGTCAGACACAGCTTTATAATCACAATATTTTTTTCTTTCTCTTCAATTTTATCCTAAGTTGTCACATTTTCTGATCCCAACCTCAATTTTCATTTGTGAAGAAGATTTAAACATTATGATCAGATTTTATCGAAACATATGGTTTTCTAAAAGGTGTTGCTTGAGAATATTTATTTATTCCTTTGAAGTAGTAGCAGAGAGCAATCTGAACCAAGATAGTAGTGGAAAGAAGTTACAGATTGCCTCAGGATTCTTATATTATGAAAGGTGAAATGTTATAATTATAAATGTTTTAACATTTTAACCTGTATCGACCACAGTACATCGATTCTGATTAATTACTTATGAAGCAGTTAGAAAACATATCAAAAAAATTAGATCAGTTTCTCTCTTTAACAAACCTTTCTTTTGATTAGAGCTGAAAATGTGTTGCTGGAAAAGCGCAGCAGGTCAGGCAGCATCCAAGGAACAGGAGAATCGACGTTTCGGGCATATGCCTTTCTTCCTGAAGAAGGGCTTATGCCCGAAACATCGATTCTCCTGTTCCTTGGATGCTGCCTGACCTGCTGCGTTTTTCCAGCAACACATTTTCAGCTCTGATCTCCAGCATCTGCAGTCCTCACTTTCTCCTTTCTTTTGATTAACCTATCTGTGGCCTAATAAAGTAAAACCGACATACCAGATTCTCAATAGATGGCATTAAAACACAGAATTACTGATCCTTACCTGATATCCAAAGGAGCCCATCAGCCATACAACCTGCATGGCAGGACAGCGATCTATCAAAGGATTGTACAAAAGACCACTTGTTCTTCTTCGTACAGTATCTCTCGACAGTAGGCAAAACCTGTCGTAGTTCATTCCTTCCACCCACTGCGTACAGATATTCATCCAAAGCTCCAAGTACAAAATGCTCACGGCAGTTTTTCATGGGAGCTATCTCTGTCCAAGTGTTACTGCGAGGATCAAAACGGCATGCAGTCCTCACTGCACAGGTGCGACCTGTTGCGTGCTCTACCTCTCCGCCTGCTACAAAAAGGAAGTCTCCCATGACAGCCACACAATGATGACTTCTTCCCACTGGCATTGGAGACAGCTCACTCCAGTTTGAAACCCTTGCTATGTGAACATTCTCCTGGTTCACCGGATTAAAGTAACGCAGGTCTTTCACTTTGCAAATCTCCCGTTTCTTACCACCTACAATGTAAAGTGTTTCTGACTGAAAGCGAGGTCGTGTCCTGATGGTTTGCCATATGGGCTGTGCATAGATGCTCTGGTGGTAATCCAAGGATTCAGTTATGAAAGCTGTGACAGTTTCACTGGCCTGAACCAGAGGATGAGATAGGGCTACGGCATGAAGTGTGTCAACATCCATCAAACCGAAGCGTACATACTGTAAGAGTTCATCCATATACTGATACCGACAGCCATTTTCCAACCACCTGACTGCCAGCTGTCAAAATAAAACAAAGTAGCCTGGTTAGTCTTATAAAACATGAAAATACACCTTTTTTGGGAAAGTCAATCACTATTACACTTGAAATTTGAAGTTTAGAATTATTAAATATTCCTAGCATTCATACATAAACCAAGGATACAATCTTCTGATTTGATAAACAAAATATGGTTAATCGCTAATTTGAAAGTCCATTTAATTTCTGACTACAGCTTGGAATCTAAATCAAAATCAAAAGTAATGCAAATTAAGACTTTGTTTTCTCAGTCTGAAGTTAAAATCATAATTGCACTCAACAATGATAATTAAATTAAAAATGATAATGTGGCCAAAATGCCACTGATCCCTTCACTGCTATTGTACTTTATTTAACTAGGGTGTACCTGCCTACAACATTTATCCTGGAAATGTGTTGCTGGAAAAGCGCAGCAGGTCAGGCAGCATCCAGGGAACAGGAGAATCGACGTTTCGGGCATAAGCCCTTCTTCA
>NC_057712.1:84736228-84759563 GCF_004010195.1 Chiloscyllium plagiosum | reverse complement strand
ATGTACATCCTGTCCCTCAGGATTCCCTCCAACAACTTGCCCATCACCGAAGTCAGGCTCACCGGTCTATTGTTCCCTGGCTTGTCTTTACCGCCCTTCTTAAACAGTGGCACCACGTTTGCCAACCTCCAGTCTTCCGGCACCTCACCTGTGACTATCGATGATACAAATATCTTAGCAAGAGGCCCAGGAATCACATCTCTAGCTTCCCACAGAGTTCTCGGGTACACCTGATCAGGTCCTGGGGATTTATCCATCTTTAATCGTTTCAAGGCATCCAGCACTTCCTCCTCTGTAATATGGACATTTCGCAAGATGTCACCATCTATTTCCCTACAATCTATATCTTCCATATCCTTTTCCACAGTAAATACTGATGCAAAATATTCATTTAGTATCTCGCCCATTTTCTGTGGCTCCACACAAAGGCCGCCTTACTGATCATTGAGAGGCCCTATTCTCTCCCTAGTTACCCTTTTGTCCTTAATGTATTTGTAAAAACCCTTTGGATTCTCCTTAATTCTATTTGCCAAAGCTATCTCATGTCCCCGTTTTGCTCTCCTGATTTCCCTCTTAAGTATACTTTCTTTATAATCTTCTAAGGATTCACTCGATCTATCCTATCTGATCCTGACATATGCTTCCATCTTTTTCTTAACCAAACCCTCAATTTGAAGGGCTTTTGCCCGAAATGTCGATTTCGCTGCTCCTTGGATGCTGCCTGACCTATCCCCCTCACCTTGACCTCTTTCCACCTATCACATTTCCGACCCCCCTCCCCCAAGTCCCTCATCCCTACCTTTTATCTTAGCCTGCTGGACAAACTTTCCTCATTCCTGAAGAAGGGCTTATGCCCGAAACGTCAATTCTCCTGTTCCCTGGATGCTGCCTGACCTTCTGCGCTTTTCCAGCAACACATTTCCAGCTCTGATCTCCAGCATCTGCAGACCTCACTTTCTCCTACAACATTTATCCTACTCATATCATGTATCAAAACAAATCCAATGCCCACATTATTTCAGATGTTACTGTAACCATATTCTCACTAACAAGAGATATGAATTATTGATGCTTAATAGGCAGCTATGGATTATGTTGCATTTATACATTTTAGGTTCACTTGGTAATATGTAATTGATATCATTTATCACAGGAGTGTGAAAAAGGAGTCTAAATGGGGAAAGGCAGCATCAAAATGTTGCTATGATGTTGACAAATATGCATTTATTTATTACTCTTTCCCTGAAGACGCTGTAGTCCTTGCTCACAGATGGTTCCATTGGTCGGTAATACGGATAATGTATTTGAGTGTTAGGTTATTCAACTACAGAGTGCATCATAATTGAGCCAAATTCTATCCTTGCTGCCTATGATTAGGATGCATTAAACCCTTGCCAGATGTACCCTTCCTAACACAGGAAAAAAAAAGGTTAATTACACCACTCTTCAAGTTATCTCAGCTGACTTAAGTGAGCTCAGCACAGATTGCAAACTGAAACGGGGACCCCATCTACCGAGATCTGAAAACATCCCAATCAGAATTAGTACCTTACAGTAAGGATCTGAGGAAATTAGTGAAAAAAGACAACATAATAAATACTTCAATGTCAGGTCATAACTCACCTTATTCTTTGAGTTAATGGGTCATGCATTTTAATCTCATTCAAGTTTGCTTTTGTATAAAAGGCCAGTCTTTGATGGTCATAGCCAAATTATTGATACACAATATTAATATATACAAAATGTTTAAAATACTTTCAATGTCATTAAGTTTTAATATATGGATCAGTAATCTTTAATTCCCAGTGACCGATTTTAGTACTTGGGTTTTTTAAAAATAAATACCTTTAATTGAGCCATGACATGTGTTTTAAAATCGTTCCAGAATACACAGAATCTGTAAGTTGGTCAAGCTTCATATGAAAGTACTAAATGAAAGCCTAAACAACATAGCTAAGCAACTGAAATAAATCAAAATGGCAAATGCAGGAGATCTGAAACAAAAACAGGAACTGCTGGCGACTCAGCATCTGTGGGAAGAAAGTGGAATTAACATTTCAAGTCCAGTGATGCATCATCAGAGAAAGCACCCATACCTGAGTTTCGCCAGCAATTTCTGTTTTTGTGGCTAAACAACTGATTCGTATTATATTAAGATAATTGAAACTGAAAAGTAGCAATGGACATCTCATCTGCAGAAATAATCATAGACAAAAAGCAACTTCCCTAAATTTATTTTGTTAAAGTAAAAATGCTGATGTCTCTCTGATATTTATCAATGGCATTTGATTGCTTTGACAATGGGAGATTGGAACTCTTTTGTTCACATGGGTTGTCCCCATTGTATACCAAAGGTCAGCTGTCACATGACCAGATTTTACCCTTGTGAAAAATTATGATTATAAATTTGCCTGTTGGTTACAGAGTAACATTAAACGCACAGCCATTCTCTCTCCACAGTTTCTTTTAGGCTCAGAGCCTATTTCTGTCACAATTTTAAATATATCTCAGAGATATTACATTTAAAATAAAAACAAACTTCATGTACCATATCGCTCACTCAATAAAAGGATGGGTTTCAGTTTGCATTAGTTGGTCACCTGAAAAGCCACCAGTTTGCATTGTCAGCAAGTCCACTACAACCTCAACACGAACCAATGGAACACTAGAATGCACTTAGAGACTCCAAATTTTTATTACGTTTCACCTCCCCTATGCTTATAAGTTGTATTGCTTGACTTTATGTTAGTGAGTGTGCACATCACAAGATTTGGGACAGTTTTACCTTTTAATAATATTTATGCATTTAACAGAGTGAGTCTTTAATGCACTAAAGTTCTCTACTTGCTTATTCAACAGATTATTTTTTCCCGTTGCCTTACACATGGTCAAGTACATACTGAATTGAGATATCAAGTTTTTTTTTTAAGAATTCAAGCCATGTTATAACCAACTTCAGGAGGGAAGAAAGAAGAAATTAATTCCAAACTTGATCAAAACAATATGTGTGTACCTCATCACAGCTGAGTCATCATAATGTTAGTTTACTCAAAATATATCAAATCTGAATGGAGGGGATTGAGAACGCACAAGATTGAGGAAAGTATCAGAGAACCCAGAGTTTAAAGAATTAAGTCTGCCGAACATGCTAGTAAAAGAAAGGAAATTGTGGGTAGAATTTACTATTTTCATTGGCTGTTTTGCTCAGTTGCTGATATGTTGGTTTGACATCCCAGGTGACTATCCAAAGCAAGTGCCATTATGTCCTCTAATCAAGCAGTTTAGAAGCCAGTGGCTAAAGACAACTAACCAGCACATGGCTCAGTGGTCAGCACTGCTGTCTCACAGCACCACATACCTGGGTTCAAATCCAGCCACAAATGACTGTGTGGAGTTTGCACATTCTCCCTGTGTCTGTGTCAGTTTCTATTGGGTGCCCTGGTTTCCTCCTATAGTTCAAAGATAGGCAGGTTAGGTGGGCTGGCCATCCAAATGTGGGGTTACGGGGATAGGTTGAGGATTAGAGTCTTTGGAGGGTTGGTGCAGACGTGGTGGGCCAAATGGCCTCCTCCACACTGCAGGGATTCAAGATTATTACCTATTTTCACCTCGCAAATAAGCAGTTTGCTTTTCTTCCACTTGTCTGAGCAGGGACCTAGCAGCTTGAGCTTGCCACTTGCTGTTCTGGACATCCATCTTGTCCAGCACTGCCCAATATCCAAAGGGCACACTCCATGGGCAGCAACCACCTTCCAACTCTAATCTAATTGAAGTAGCCACTGATACATTTGTATCTGAGCTGGTGGTATGTGTAGGTTACAGCCTCACCGGTGCTTCCTCTGAGGCATACGTGACTTCATTCTCACAGGTGGAGGAGTAGCTGATATTCTGAGGCACTGGCCACTTCAAAGCAGAGACAGTGCATATGTTGCTGGTCTCTGCAGGAATCATGAGATAGAATAAGTTGTAAAATAGAGGTAAGAAACTGGGGCATGGTAAGAATGCACTCACATGCAGGTAATGAGGCAGCAGCAAAACACTTGGCATTCAATCTAACTTGTATGAGACAGAAGCAGGGACTGAGTGAGATGAAAGTAGCTGGTACTGTTCTTACAGTGTTGCAGGTAGGGAAAAGGTGGTGAGGTGTTTTGAATATAGGCAGTTTAGAGGACAGGAAGGGTTAGTTGGTTAGGGTGGGTGAGAGCCACTAATGGAAGATGCTGCATACATCAGTGAGTACAGTAGACCATGAGGCTTGTTGAGAAGGGCGTGTGGTGGCAGAGTTAGTGAGTGTGATGACTGCAGAGAGAAGATAATGGATTGTACCACTGCGGAGCTTTGAAAGTCATTAATGTTCTTGCCCTGATGGGTAGTCCTCCAGATTGTGGATGTCTCACTTACCTGGAGGGCAATTTTGGACCAGACTGGCAGGGTTTGATGATTGGTTTCCTTTAGCAGTCCTGATGACCCTCCTGCCTACCTTCCAATGTCAGTTGACAAATTGGAATGCAAACCTGCCTCTGCCTGTTATCTACAGGGAATTTTTTTCATATTCCAACTGTGAAGTGATATTTGTGACTGACAGCATTGACCCGGTGTTGCACACTTGCATTGTTTGTCGCACCAGCAGTGGGTATTGCAGAAGGTACTGATAGTGGCAAGTACTTCCCCTGCTGCGATACCATAGTGTATGATGCAGACATAAGAAAAGCAGCAGAGAATTGGGTGAGATAACTTCACAGGTCTCATGGACAGAAACCTTCATGAAACTCCTTGAAACACAACTTTAGCAATTTGAGGTAAAATTCAGCCTCATGTGATGAGACTTGTGCTCTTTTTCTGTATCTGATTTTTATATTTTAATGTATTAAATCATTAAGGCTCCTCACCTGCCAATAAAACGTGTTATTCAAACCATCAAAATCATAAAGCTTTCACTAACTTTAGAGCTAGGGCTTTGTTACTAGGACTTGCAGTAACCATTCTTATTCTCAATTCTGTCTTATCATTTTCAAGTTGATTTTCTTTCAGCCTGTACCTTAAGAATCATCCTACCTTGCAGCTGTTAACTTTGTCATGGAGCCAACAGTTCAGATATTTGCTAACTGATTGTTCGAAGTCTTGATTGTGATCATCAACCTAGTTTTTCAGTGAAAATGGCCATTTCATAAAGTGATTAAATTTGTTTGGGTGTCTAATGTTTTTTTCTCAGTTTGGATTTCTCTTCTTAGCTACCAGTGGGAGGTTACTGCTCTCACTGCTTGTTCTTCCTATCGCTAGCTATAAATGTCTTTTTTAAGACTTAGATTTCTGGTGGTTTATCTGAAAGAGTTTCTATTTAGTAATGTTTTCTTCACAGCTCCTGTACAGATCTGTGGTTTTATTGGCTGTTTGTTGGTCTGAAAGCTGTTTTAAATACTGCAAAACATGATATGAGCTTAGATTAGTCATTACCTCATATAACTAAAGCTTCTTTGTGTATTCATGTCCATGTACTCTGTGTTTCTTCCATAGAATGTCATCCTCTTGTTCCTTTTAGTCTATTTTACAATATGTTTGCTAATCCCCAATGCACCAATGATGACTGTAGACCGCACATGTTCACTGCCAACTTTGACAGATTGTACGCATGCAAGTGTGCATGCACTATGTTAAACTGATATTTTTAAAACTAAAAACATTCTAATCGTTTAACACTTTATTTCTTTTACCCAATTTATTTTATTAAAATTGGATCACCAATTAGCATTTGTCCCTATATTTATCAGAGATATCGCTTTTAATGCAGTCAGCATAATGGTTTCAGCAAGCTCAGCCTCAGTTTTTAAGAGTCGTAGAGATATACAGCAAAGAAACAGACCCTTCGGTCCAACTCATCCAAGCCAACCAGATATTGGCATGGACAAGTTGGACCGTAGAGGCTGTTTTAATCTGCCCATGACATATTTACACTCTGTGATGTGAAGCATTGTGACATTATTGCAAGATTTGAAGCCCTTTCACAATCGGTTTATCGTTTTCAAATGTTCACCTCTCACGTTTCTCCAACTCAATGGATATCGGCCTAACTTGTTTAGCATTTCTTCATGAGATAACTCTTTCACTCCAGGAATGGCTTCTGTGAATTTTCTCTGAATGCTTCTAAAGCAATTACATCTTTTACAAATAAAGAGAACAAAACTATATCATAATCCAAACATGGATTAGAGCTGCAGTAATAATTCCCTACTTTTATACTTAATTCTCCTCGCAACAAATGAGGACATTCCATTAACATCCTTAATCACTTGCTATATCAACTATATATTAACTTTATGCAACTCACATACCAGAATACCCAGATCTCTCTATACCATCAGGCTCTGTGATTTCTTTCCATTTAAATGGATACTGGGTTTTTTTCTTTTCATCCTGCCAAAGTGGACAAGTGCACATTTACCCACATTTACTCCATCTGCCAATTTTTTTGCAGAATCATTTGACTTGTCTATCTCTCCTTGCAGATTCTGTATCTCTTCTTGTCAACTGATATTCCTACTATTTTGGTGTCATCAGCAAATTTAGCTACCACACATTTGCACCCCTTATCCAAACTGTACATATACTTTAAATAGTTGAGAACCTAGCATTGATTGCTATAGCACTCCAGTTGTGACAGCTTGCCAACCCAAGAAAGGGGCATTTATTCCTACTCTTTCCTTCCTGTTTTGATCCTTTATACAAGCTAAAATGTTAACCCTACACTGTGTGATCTTATTTTTCCAACAATCTTTGGTGTGGTACCTTAAAGAGTATCTTTCAGAAATTCAAACACTTCTATGGGTTTTCCACTCTCCACCATGGACATCACTTCATCAAGGTCTCTAACAGATTAGTAAAACACACTGACCCTTTCAGAAAGCCATGTTGGCTCTGCCTGATCAAATCATGATTTTCTATTCTTGCACCGAGCCCTCGAGTTGCCTTTTTCCTATTCAAATACTTGGAAAACTAAATGTTTTTGTTACTAGCCTGCCTTTCACTTGGACTTTGCTTTCCAACTTTTTTTTCAAAACTCTGACAAACCTTAAAGTCTGCCAACCCTTTGTAGATATCCATAAAGTTAAAAATCACACAACACCAGGTTATAGTCCAACAGGTTTAATTGGAAGCACACTAGCTTTCGGAGCAATGCTCCTTCATC
This sequence comes from Chiloscyllium plagiosum, assembly GCF_004010195.1. Classification (NCBI taxonomy): domain Eukaryota; kingdom Metazoa; phylum Chordata; class Chondrichthyes; order Orectolobiformes; family Hemiscylliidae; genus Chiloscyllium; species Chiloscyllium plagiosum. The sequence continues at coordinate 84,752,380 of NC_057712.1, read as the reverse complement.
AGATGATATGGAGGACTCAATCCTAACACACAGAATTTATAGCAAAAATTTACAGTGTGATGTATGCTATAAAAATTTACAGTGTGCTATAAATTCTGTGTGTTAGGATTGAGCCCTCCACTATCACCTGATGAAGGAGCGACGCTCCAAAAGCTAGTGTGCTTCCAATTAAACCTGTTGGACTATAACCTGGTGTTGTGTGATTTTTAACTTTGTACACCCCAGTCCAACACCGGCATCTCCAAATCATAGATATGCACGGTATTTCTTTCAAAATAATATCATTAACTTTATTATTTTACCACATGAGGTCAATTGCCTATCTTTCACATTGTGTATAATTTCTCTTTCCTAAGAGTTATTAGATATCCTCTTTAAAGGCTGCCATGTTTCTTGACATAAGCCTTTTTTGTGCACTGAAGTCAGGATTATTATTTCAGATCAAAGGAGTGGTTCTAGTACTGACTGCTTGGGGATCATAATGTATATCTTCCTCCAGCTTGAAAAACAATTATTCACCACGGCTGTTTCCTGTCACTCAACCAACCTTGTATTAACGCTGCCAATGTCCCTTTTATTCCATTGGCTTGACTTTGCTGATGAGCAAGTTCAGAGATAACACATCGACTGCATTATACTAATCAACCATGTTCATTGCGTCAAAAAAGAAAATATGTTTCATCTTTAATGAACTCATGCTGATTTTCTTTAGTTCATCCATAGTTTTCCAAATTACTGTTAATGTTGCTCTGGTTATCATTTCCATTTTCCATCAGTTTTCCATTCAAATTTAAATTGGCTGGTCTTTCGTTGCTAGGCTTATTCTAACACTATCTTTGAAAAAGGGCATAAAATAAACAATCCCTTCACCCTGTGGCACCACCCAATTTGAAAGAAAATTTAAACTAGTTCTACTACAACATCTATCCTTATTTTCCTTTGAATCTTTGAATGCGTCTAATCAAGTCACAGTGACATATTAACTTTAAATACAGAAAGCTTTTCTATTATCTTCTTCTACTCTTTTTCTATGATTTTCTTTTGCCAATTCAGGACCTTGGATACTTCATCATTAAATACGACTTTGATGGCATCTTTTCCTGATAAAGACAGATGCAAAGTATTAATTTTGTACCTCAACCACCACATCTAATCCTCCTCGGATTAGCCTACCTTTCATTTTACTATATCTATGCCTGAGTCAACTTTTGGATTTCTTTTTTATGTTGGCTGTGAATCTCTTCTCATACTCTTTACTAAATTATTTTATTTCGTTTTGCTTTGTCCCCCTGAACTTCCTATATTCAACCTGGTTCTCAAATGTAATTTCAACCTGTTAGCAGTCTTATGCAGCTTTTGCTGTTTCACTTTATGATGTATCTCCTTCATCATCCAAGATGTTCTGGTTTTGTTGGTTCCACCTTTCCCATTTGTGAAAACGCACCATGGCTATACTCAAACCATTTCCTCTTCAAAGGCAACCCTTCATTCCATTCAACTTTTGTTTGCTTGTCAACCTTTAACGACAACGTATCTGAGCCAGATCCATTTTCACTGCGCTCTTCTACAATTAATTATTTTTGATTCTTGATCGCTCCTTATCCTCCACCATAGCTAACCTAAAACTTATGATTCTTCTACAAAAACAAAATACTGCAGATGTTGAAAACTTGAAACAAAAACAAAAAAAATCTTGAAAATCTCAGGTCAGCCAGAACCACTGAAATGTCATTGACTTGGTGAGTTAACTGCTTCTCTCGACAGCTGTTGCCTGACCTACTAAATTTTTTACCAGTGCTTTTCATTTTTTATTCCTTAGGATTTCACGTTTATTGTCTCCATAAATGTTTCCCACTGCCACTTAATCCTTCTGAACCTCTTCATTTCCCATAAGCAGATCCAGCAATGCCTTCCTCCTTGTTAGGCTGTAATAATAATGCTGAACTATAAAAATCCTTAGAACAACTTTTGAAACACTTCTTTCTCTTTGCTCTTTACATGACTACAATCCCAGTCAATGTTATGATAAATAAAGTCCATCATTATAATCACTTCATACTTCTTTCACTTGCCCTTAACTTCCTTACAAATTTGTTACACTATTTATTTCCCAACAATTTCTGGCTTAAAGAGTGAAGATACCTTTATTCTAATCTAAAATTTAGGGCCAGACCATACAGGAGAGATGTTTGGAAGCACTTTCACACACTAATATTGGTAGAGGTTTGGAATTCTCTTCCACAAATGGCAGTTGATGCTACGTCAGTTGTTAATTTTAAGTCTGAGATAGATTTTCTTTTGTCAAGTAAAGGTATTAAGGGATATGGGCCAAAGGTAGATATCTGGAGTTAGGCCACAGATCAGCCATGGTCCCATTGAATGGTGGAACAGGCTCGAGGGGCTGAATGGCCAACTCCTGTTCTTATGTTTCTATGTTTTTAGCTCAAACCCAAATAGGTTCTGTACTTGACCCCTTTATGTGTCTGGTTGCCTTTTCTTCTTCGAGTCTTTTTAGGAGGTATGTGCAATGTTGCTAGTTCTCCCTCACTATTAGAATTTTCCTAATTCTGGTAATTTCAAGTGGGATCAACCCTGATGTTGGCCACAGCAGCCCCTACCTTGGTTCTGACAGCCACTGAGAAGTCAGTGATGTGTGCGTGTGCAAGAGAGAACGAACAAGAGTCAAAAAGACATAAAAGGCAAAAACCAAAGTACAGAAGCCTTTGCTACTAAATTCAATGCCAAAAGTTGCCTTCCTAATGCCATTCAACATCAGGTACTATTTGATACTGATGCATCTTCTTTTATACCCTAGGCTTTAAAATGTAGAAAATGAAAGGGGAGTACATCGGTAACACAGCACAACTCTGTTCAAGGTTTTGCAATCACCATGCATTTCATGTTGCTGATATTTGCTGCCTGTAATGACACACTTTCACCATCACATTTTTCCTGTCTAACTTTGTTGACTCAAAGTGAAACAGCAGTAAATCAGATGTGAAAGGTGATTAAGAACTTATGAAGACAGCCAACCTTGAACAGCCAATCAAAAGAACTTACAAGTAAAACAAGGTGAACAAATCAAACTATTCAGACCATGTCTGAAAAGATTTGTAATACAATTTTCTTTGAACAACTGAAATATCTACTGCCTATTATATACAGTGTGAAATAACATAAAAACTGTAACATCTATATAAAAAAAGACCTTATGTACTAACTAGTGCTGTTTTCTATATTCACCATTAGAGCATAGCCCTCTCTGAGCCTTAAGGTTTGAGTACACCAGGTTTTTCAGAGGCATTCGTGTAGCTGTATACAGAACAACCTCAGTTATCCAAACTTCAATTATCCAAATTTCGGATTACCCGAACAAGATCTCAAGGTCCCGTAAAAACATTCCCAGTTGTCCAAACAATCAATTATCCGAACAAAATATTTCCCTTCAGCCTCGTTTGGATAATCGAGGTTGTTTTGTATATTATGCAAATCCATCCTAAATTGTATTATCACTGAAATACCCGAATGCACCCAATGATCCCCTCCCCACCCAGTCCATCTATTAAATCTGACCTTATACCTCCAACCCTGCTGACTTAGCTCATTACCATTGCCCCACTCCCTACCAAGCCAGATCTGACACTCCAACCCATTACTTCCCCCTGATGCTCCATGGGGGAATCTCCACATCCCCAGTCTGACACACCATTCCCCTCCAGCAGCAACTGCTCCCTCCCCCCAACCACCCCATTACCAGTAGACCAGCCCTGACAATGCCCCTCAACATGACAGCATCAACTGTCCTCAGCCCTAACCCATTTACCTGCTAACGTACGCCACTTGGCACCAGCACCAAACACTCATCTGGAACCCTATCTCCCACTCAGCTGTGCCCTCACACATCCACCACCTGTACTCCTTCACCAATTTGCCACTTGTACCCCCTCACATAACTGGCATCCACACCTACATGACCCTTTCCTACTTACCTTCTCTCAGTAGTTGTCAATGCAGATTAAGTACCTTTAAACTATAACGTGGTAGCTATTTGTAAAGGCGTGTGTGGTTTCAATGCCAATCTTCTCTGCTGCTGGTTTTACGGATTTCTGGACTTTACCGTGGTGTCCTGGCTCAGACGTCCACCTGTAAATTTAAGTGATAACTGGGCAACGTTAACCTGAGCTGGATCGAATAATCTGGGTCAGAACATCAGGGTCGGAAATTGGGATTCCAAACTAGATCAACAAATTCACAATGATGTTTATATTAGTCCTTCCTGTCATTCATCTTCATAAAAGCAGGTATTGGTTACTTATTAAAACTGAAAGAACTGTGGATGCAGTAAATCAGAAACAAAAACAGAAAATCCTGGAAAAGCTCAGCAGGTCTGGCAGCATCTATAGAGAGAAATCGGAGTTAATGTTGTGGGTTGGGTGTCCCTTCCTCAGAACGTTAACTCTGATTTCTCTCCATAGATACTGCCAGACCTGCTGAGCTTTGCCAGCAATTTCTGCATTAGTTATACATTGTTTCTTCATCCACACTTCCCATCCTATCTCATGAACACTAACCTCAAATTTAATTTTTACCACCACTGCTCATGGTTAATTGTTTCAGGGCCATGCTCCCTCAACCAGAACTGAAATCGTTGTCTCATAGTCCTCAAGATTTCAATACAGCATCACAGCAATCCTGAGTAAAAGCATGGAACTTTCAAAAGTATTTTTAAAAGTTTTCTTTAAACATTTTGATTATTTTGTTATAAAAATATTGGAGATATGCAAAGAAAAGCTGTTTGACTTGATGCAGGAGATCATGTGATAAAATATCCAAGAATATGTACAACTCAAATTAGAAACTTGACATTGTCACCAACTGTTCAAGAGCTCACTAATATAATTATGTTCCCACATCTATGGCCTTCCAAGGCAATGTATTCCAGATTTCCACCAACCTCTGGGTGAAATTCTTTCCTTAAATCCCCTTTAAACTCCTGCCTTGTGCCTTAAAATTATGACCTTGTTACAATTAAGGGGATAACTACTTCTGATCTCTCCTGTCCAAGCACCTCATAATATTATGCACATCAATCAGTTACCCACTCAGCCTTCTTTGACCTAAAGACAACAGCCTGAACATATCAAACCTTTCTTCATAGCTAAAATGATCCAATCCAGGCAACATCCTGGTAAATTTCTTCTGTTACACCCCCAAGTGCAATCATGTCGTTTCTACAATGAGGTAACCAGAACTGCACACAGTACCCCACCTGTGGCCTAACATAGTATTTTAAGACTACAACATAACCCCCTGATACTCTATGCCACAATTGACAAATACAGGGGGGTCCTATATTTACATGTGGAGGATGAGTTTTAATCAGTGTTCTGTGAGTAGTGGGATTTTTTTGACTAATTGATGTGCTGAGGAGGGAGGTATCTTTAAGAGGATCCTACATTAAGTATTGTATGGATGTTGCTTGCCTGAGGGGAAGAAGCCCCTTTTGCCTCAGCTCTGCTCATGACACAGGGGTACTAATTGTGCTTAGGGCGATATTCTTTTCTCCACAGGATGGGCTGCATGATACATTTGCTCACAGTGAAGTGAAAGCCATGTGGGGTTTGTTGGCAACAATCCTATTCATTGAGGATAGGAGAGTTTATTTAGTGGCAAATGGTGGACAATGATAATTACACTCAGTACCAAAGTGTTTGATTTTGAGTTGGTATTTTGATCATAGAATTTCTGCTCTACTGAAGGGGTGCAAGTTGAGAATCAGCCCCTATTCTGAAGGGGTTCTTTCCTTCTTTAAAATATTAAGATGAACTTCATGTGCATTTGACGCTGTAAATTTACAATTTCAAGGGAAATTGCTTGCTTTTCAGTGACTCAGCTAATTCATAGAATGGTCATGAATTCTCTTAAGAAACATTCACTCGATACACTATGGCAATGTCAAATTCCTTTCATCTGGCCACTATGCATGCAAAGTACTGTTTTGGGTTGTATTCCTTTGAAAGCAACCTTGGAACATCCATAAAAATCAAAGCAAAAACAAAAAAAGCGCTAAAAAACACTCAGCAGGTCTAGTAGCAACTATACAAAGAAAAGCAGAGTTAACATTTTGAGTCCAGTGACTCTTCATTGGTTCTGATGCTAATTCTGTTTCTCAATACAGATGTTGCCAGATGTGCTAAGTTTCTGCCACTCTCTCTGTTTCAGATTTCCAGTTTGCTGTTTTTGTTTTTATTTTGGATCTTACATGTTGTCTTCTTTCCATCTGTTTGCATCTTGTAGTTGGAATCTCCTGTTTACAATGCTTTCTGTGTAATATAGATTGAGTAGAAGGCTTAACTTCATTTACCTTTTCGAATTTTCTTTTTAAATTCATTCTTGGTACATGGACATCATTGTCTGGGCCAGCATTTATTGCCCATCCATAGTTGTCCTTGAGAAAATGGTGGTGAGCTGCCTTCTTGAACCAATGCAGTCCATGTGCTGCAGGTAGACCCACAATGCCCTTAGGGAGGGAATTCCACGATTTTGACCCAGCAACGGTGAAGGAACAGTAATATATTTCCAAGGTAGGATAGTGAATGGCTTGGAGGGAAACTTGGAGGTGGTATTTCAATGCATTTGCTGCCTTTGTTCTTGTAGGTGGAAGTGGTCATGGGTTTGAAAGGTGCTGTATAAGGATCTTTGGTTAATTTTTACAGTGCATCTTGTAGATAGTACACACTGCTGCAACTGAGTGTCGATAATGGAGTAAGTGTGTGCTTGTGGATGTGGTGACAATCAGGTGGGCTGCTTTGTCTTGGATGGTGTCAAGCTTTTTGAGTGTTTTGTAGTTACAGCCATTCAGGCAAGTCGGGAGTGTTCCATCACACTCCTGATTTGTATCTTAAGGATAGTGGACAGGTGTTTGGGAGTCAGGAAGTAAGTTAGTCGCTGCAGTATTCCTAATCTCTGACCTGCTCTTGTAGCCACTGTGTTTATGTGATAAGTTCAGTTGAATTTCTGGTCAATGGTAACCCATAGTATGTTGATAGTAGGACATTCAGTGATGGTAATAATATTAAATGCTAAGGAGCAGTGGGGAGATAGTCATTACCTGGCATTTGTGTGGCATGAATACTACATGCTACTTGTCAGCCTAAGCCTGGATATTGTCCAGATCTTGTTGCATTATAACAAGGGCTGTTTCAGTATCTGCAAGCCATAAATAATGCAGTACACTGTTCATTTGATTGCACAATATGTCAAGGAAAGGAATTCCTGCAGAATTAGTGGGTGGATAATAAGGAATCATGCCCATATTCACAAAAGCAGCATCAATTAATTTATCAATGTCACTGATTCAATTTTATTAAATTGGGCAATAATATAACAGCATGTTGTGACCTCATACTGTACTGTGCTGAATCTCTCTATTCTGTTGACTATGTAGATTCACATGTCATGGTAACATCAAATTACACCACTAACTTCACCATTTAGAATGTTCAATAGATCAAATTATATATTTGAGTCAAATTTTGAGTCCAACTCCTGGCAGTGACAATGTATTTCCCCTTTAATTGCACCAGGTTTCAGAAGGGTTGGGATGTACAAAATCAGCCTTTCAAAACAGACTCATGCTGAGTATTACCACCAACCACAGTATCTGTTAATTTCTTAAAAAGGCTTGCACCTTGTGTTTAAGACTACTGCAATACACCTTTCAAAACTAACATAGCAGCCTCCAGTAACACCTGTCTGGAATGTCAAACATCCAGGTTTCAGACATCAAAGCATAAATTTAAGAGTTTGTAAAATATCCAATTTACTAAAAATTAAATTAATTACAAATGGTTTTCCAATGGTGAACAAACTTCAAGCAGAAAAGCAATCTACTATTCAACAACCACCAAATATTACAAAATTCCTCCATCAAATAATTCCTTCACTGCTTATACCTGTCATTTCCTTCTCTGCTCAATTAAATACATGAGCAAACCCAAATTTCTTTGAGAACAATCATACAGTTCAATACTGCTTATACTGAACAATAGAGTCTATCTTTATTGTCAGCTTAGCCAAATTTGCCACATATCACTTTCAACAGCTTCAAATGCAAAACCTGCTGGATTTTCCCAGATGAGGTATGAATCAAGAAAAAGGTTTATTTCCATGTCATAAACCTGCCACAGATGGGGAGCCAAAACTACTGGTAAATTTCACAGAGCAGACCTGTCTGCCGAGTTGTGCTGGCCAGTTTACAGCTGCAGTATTGGAGTAGAAGAAATGCAGGTCACATTGTGACTCACTTTGGCAGCCATTGGTGTGACTGCTATCTGTACATAAATATTTTCAAAAGTTCTCAAAATTTCAAAATATTGGAGAGCTGCTTGGAACTAGGGACAAGGTAAGATGGTTACATCCCCTTTAAAATAATAAACTCTTTCTGTTTCGGGGTAAGAACGCCCTGCTTCACAGCCCACCTTGCCTTCACTTCCACTGAGCTGGCCTGGGACTAGGCAGTTACTAAAGGATACCTGTCCCAGTGAAAATTAGAAACCGAAGGCAACAAACTCTCACAATACTTTATTTGGCCTGATGATTGGTGCAGGTGATTTCACTGACCCACCCTCAGTTCCCCAAAACTTCTCTCAAAAATCACTGGTGTTGGGAAATAGCTCAGGCCATCACTGCCATATTTTATCTCTATTCTGACCTAATCTGGCAAACTCCAAAAATTCAGCCCATAAGGGCACTTCATCTTTACATATCTCAAGCTTGCATTTTGCCATGGTTATCCTTGTTAGAAGCATATATTGCTTATGTCTTGTCCTGTTTATGAATTGAGGAAGTAAGTGATTCAAAGTAGTTGCTATTTTATGTGTACTTGAAAGTCAAATTGCATTTTTGTTCACTTCTTTGACTGACATAGAATTGTAGCACTGAAGAATTGTGTGTGTTAAGTTTTGCCTTGCAGTTCTAGTTCCTTTTCTAGGTCTCTTGCTCCTTTGATCACCAATTTAACATGCATATTTAATATGCTTTTTGTTTAATTTTTCATGAATCTTCTTTATTCACCCCCCCCAGAGGCTGAGGTATAGAATTGTTTTTGCTTAATTAATTAACAGCAGTATGCGTAGCTGACAATGCCTGCATTTGTTTCCATCCCTGTTTGCCTTTGAGAAGATTGTAGAGGTAGTGTATAATCACGGTGTGATTAGGAAGTCCTGTTAAGGTTTCTTTTTTACCTAAAGGAACAGCTTTATATTTCTCTATCAGGATGGTGTGTGGCTTGATGGGTAACTTGCAAGCAGTGATCCACCACACATCTGCTGCCCTTGTCCTTTCTAGTGGTAGAGGTTGCAGGTTTGGAAGGTGCTATCAGTAAACCTTGGTAAGTTAATGCAGTGTATCTTACAAATGGGACACGCTGCTACACAGCAGTGAAGGGAATTAAATTTTAAGATGCCTCAGAATACCCAACTTTGGACCTGCTATTGCTTTCAAAATTATTTTGGGTTACTTTCAGTTGCTTGCTATTTCAACAAAGCATCTTACTTCCATGGTAATATTTCTATCCTGGGATTGCTAGTTTTCCAGCAAGGCTTAACACAAGCTTGTGCAATAACAGGTAATTTCCACTTCGGTACATTACAGCCTCTTGGACTGTATTGAGTTGGACAACAACAAAAACAGAAATCGCTGGAAAAACACAGCAAGTCTGACAGCATTTGTGCAGAGAAATCAGAGTTAATGTTTTGGGTCCAGTGACCTTCTTCAGAAATGTCCTGATGAAAGATCACTGAAACAGAAATGTTAACTCTGATTTATTTCCATAAGTGATGCCAGGTCTGCTGAGTTTTTCCAGCAATTTCTGTTTTTGTTTCTGATTTCCATCTTCTGCAGTTCTTTCAGTTTTTTTTATTGATTTACACAATTTAGTGCATGGCCTCTGTCCTCCATTTTTCCTTACATCTTCCCATCCTCCCTCCACTGTGTCTTGCTTGTGCCTGGTTGACTTAGCTCTCAACAGATTGGACTCATTTTCTCAACTTCATTTACATCCATTTTATATCTCTATCGTTCCCTTTATCATTATTAGCAGTTCCTTTGTCTTTTGCTCTCAGCACCCTCACCATTTACTTTATTCACTCCTCCTTTCCTTCCATGTAAACTCACCATTTTTCACTGCCATTCAGTTCTGAAGAGAAGTCATATTGGTTTGAAACATTAAGTCTGTTTCTTTCTCTCCATACACTGCCAGATATTTCTATTTTTATTTCAGATTTCTGCCATCTGCAGTATTTGCACTTATGGATTTTTTTTTCTGGTTTAGCTAAATTTCTGGGTAATTAGTAACGTCCAGGATGATGATTTGTGGGATTCAGTGATGGAAATATCATTAAATGCCAAAAGGAAGTAATTAGATTCTTATTCTTCTTGTTTGGAGATATCAATTAACACATAAATTTCAAAGTCTGAGTATCTTCCAAGTTGTGTTAAATGTGGACACAGTATGCTTCAGTATAAGAGGAATTACAAGTAATCAGATACAATCATCACCAAACATCTACATTTCTGAACTTATTTTCCAGTGAAGACAGTTCCTCAGGAACTTCTGTAGTAATGCCCTAGGGCTGAAATTACTGGTTTTCAATGAACACAACCACCATTCCTTGAGCAAATGTGGCTTCGCACAACTGATCATCTTCCAGTGAATTCAGTTTTGACAGTGTTCCTGATGCCATATTCAATCAAATGCAGTCTAGACACATCAGGGACATTCATTCTCACCTCACCCCTGGAATTCGATAGTTCAGTCTGTAAGAAGCACAACAGCTAAATCACCCTAATTGAATTTAAACCATGTATTGGTGAGCAAGTTGCTGCAGGTTCCACTTGATGGCACGGTCAAGAACATCTTCCACCACTTCCTGATGATTTAGAGCAGACTGATTTGTCTCAACAAGGATTGCATGGCGATCACCCCAACAATAATGTCATGAACAGTTGCATCTACAATAGTGAAGTTAGCAAAGTTGATATTTCATTGTTTTCTTCCTCTTGTTGGTGTCCTCACTGCCTGCTACAACCTGAGTCTGGAAAATAAAGCTTTCTGGACAAACTCCATGAGTATTGGTGTTACCGAGTCACTACTTATGATGGACATTTAGGTCTTCCATCCAGAGTGAAGTCTGTCCCCTAGCTACCTTCAGTGCTTCTTTCAGGTAGGATTCAATGTAGAGGAGTAAGGATTCATTACTTGGGGCAGCGCAAAAGGCAATACTCAGCAAGAGGGTTCGACACACTGCATTTTTTAAAAAAATGAAAGTTTGCAAAGAAAACTGAGATTAAAAATATAAGTGCATTATTAAGCATTTTCTAGGGCCAACCTATTAATTATGGCTGCTTTTTTAATAATGTCGCTTCTGATATAGTTTTCTTTTGGTTTTGCTGAAGGTGACTGACAGTGACTGAGTCCAAGGCATTTTGTTGTTGAACTTGAGCAATGTGGCTGAAATTGCAAATCAGATTATACCTAATGACGACAGGTTGAGAAACTGGTCACTCACTTATACTGAGCATAGTTTACACTGACATACAGCACAATCTCACTGGACTAAATGGGATAGATTCATAAAAGCTCGAGCAACTCAAAACCCATTAGTGGAATAATATTCAACCATAATCTATTACCTTGTGGCCAGCATATCCCACAATCTACCATTACCAACAAGCAAAACGATTGTCTTTGGTTTAATCAGGACTGTAGGAGAGCATGCAAAATGCTGATACACCCCAGAAAAGTAGGTACCAAACTGGTGAAACTACAACACTGGATTATATTCATTACTATATAGGGGAAATGCAGCATGTGATTGAACAATTCAAAATCGACAAATCTGGGTGGAAAGTTGTCCATAGACAGATTCTATAGCTTCAATAAATCCTGCAACCTATTAGAAGGAAGGAAGGAGAAAAATAACGAAAAACAGAAGAGAGATGGTTATATCTTGTTTCACCTCAATATCTGCACCACCTGCAAAGCTGAGGCAATTCCAAGCTGCTTTGGTATAAGATACTCAAGTGTTATTTATGTGTGTGCCCCTGATGTTCAAATGGATTAAGGCTGTTCTAAAACTTTCTCCAGTCGTTATTGCCTTTTCAATGCTTGGAGTTAAAATTCTTTAGATTGATGTGAATTATAAAAGCAAATTTTTCATGCTCTCATACTCTTTTTTATATATTTGTACCAAAGAAACCAACCAACTGACAGCAGTAACTAGGCTGGTAAACAGTAATATGTTGAAATGACCCTGAAGATTTTCCTAGCATATCCTGAAATGACTGACAACCCCCTTTACAGAGAAAGCTAAACAGAAGTCATAGCCAACTCCACAGCACTTCTGTTCAAAGGCTGTGAAGGTCACAGCCAAGCAAATGAACTTCCTCCTCAAGGCAGAAATAAATAAATCGCAAGGAAAGAAACTAAAATGCAATTTCTAGCGTTCAAGACACGAACTGTAAATGACAATGATTGACAGCTGAGCTATATCCATGCAATATCTGAGATAGCACGTTCTCATTTACCTCAGTGTAGCTAGCAAGCACACATTAAACATCCGTCTGATGCCCAAATTAACCTTCTCAGGAAACTGAAAGAGGCACAAACTATCATAATCAGCCTTTCATTATCACAGCAGCCTCTAGTTAAAGGGTCAGAATAATTGTGCCATCAGAGCAATGATTGTTTTCAATCAACAGACGGCTGGAATGACAGGTCTGTGATTGAATAGTTTGATGAAACTGCACTAGGCCTAATCAGGCCAGATGAAAGGGAGGCATGATTGGTGCAAATGAACATTCAAGGCTCTTCTCTTCATTTACAATCTGAAATTACACTTAAATTCTATGGGGTTTTTTTTTGAGTATCTTAAAGGGGGTTGTTTGATTTGTTATGAGTTATGACAGCTGAGTGTTATAAAACATAGAATGGGGGATATCAGATCTTGCAACAACTACTGTAATGTTTACATAAATTCTATAGAAGTTATATTTTAACTCCACAAGGTCACATAAAATAAGGATCAACTTATCTTCTGAGCATTGCAACACTTGAACAGAAATATCGAAGCGAAAATAATTATAGTAGATAGACTCAATTTAGGTTTACCAAAATGAAATGCCTCTTATCATCTGATAGACTATTCATTTTACAGCATACTTTGTTTCTCAAAAACCCAGCCAATGAAATACACAAAAGGAAACTTAAATTTACTTCTTTTGATACAGAGGGTGAAGTTTGTTACTGGGGGTAAATTGTAAATATTTCTGATTTTCAAATATAGCTTTAAGAAAGAAAGAATTTTAACTTATATTGCATCTTTACTGACCTCAGGATATCCAAAGCACCCTACTGCCAATGAAATAATGTTGAAATGCAATCAGTACTGTAATGTACAAATATGGCAACCAATTTGCACACAGCAAGCTTCCACAAACAGCAATGTAATAAACCAAACTGTTTTAGTAATGTAAGTGGGGTGGCAATTTAATGTCTCATTCAGAAAATTAATTGATAATGCATAAAGCACTTAGCACTGCACTGAACTGTCAGCTGAGATGATCTCCTCTGGAATTGGACTTGGAACACTGAGCCATGGCAAGCACTCAATTATTTTCATGTCCAATAGTTCCATGTCTGCCTCCTGAAGTAGCTTAACGGGACACTAATGTAATAATATTTCTCTCATAAAATGCAGTATTCAGTACTTCTTATCAACCGTGTCAACAAACCTCTGTCCACATCAGCAATTTTAAGATTCCTTATGCATCTTTATAATGCCCAATAGATGCTTTATGATAATAAATATCTTCAATCTGTCTACATCTTACAGGAACAATTGTGCAAGAGTGCATATTTAGGAAGAACTTCATTAAATATTCACATCTGGAAAGACGTTCATGAGATAGCAACATGTAAATAAACATTGTAAAACAAAATAAACTTTATTGTCAAGGCCAGCTGTGGTTTTCACTTCAAACAGTTACTTCCATGCTCTAATTCAGAATCTGGATAGCTTTCCAACCCAGCGTATCAATGTTAAATTACTCTGTCCAATGTACAATCATGTTGGAAAACCTAAAACAGAAAGTGCAGCAGAACTGAAAACAAAAATTGTTGGAGAGCACAGCAGGTCAGGCGGTATCCATGGAGAGAAAGCAAGCTAATGTTTTGAGTCTAGATGACTCTTCAGAGCTGATGAAGAATCATTTAGACTCGAAACATTAGCTTGCTTTCATTTCATGGATGCCGTCTGACTCCCTCCCCTCACTGTGATACAGAGCATTCCTTATTTTCAGTACAGATTCCAACATCTGCAATAATTTGCTCCTTAAGAATGTGCAGCAGTTGCACTGCTGAGTCTGACACTAGAAAATCATACGGCACGGTAAAGTTAACCTGGATGTACCTATGTGGATCTAAGTCAAACTTCAGAGTGTTTAGTCTTAAACTGTGTCAAAACTGGTTAAAAACTCAGGACATATTTACCCTATTGTGTCTCCAGATGCAAAATAAGCCTTAGTAGCCTTAAAATAACAGACCAAGGTCTGGTGTTTTGGCATGAGAGAGAATTTTTATATCACAGCGAAAATGATGGATTAGCCCTGAATCTTACACTCCACCTCTCAAAAAGGTATCTTCCATATTGTTGCAGAAGCAGCACAAAGCTTATTTTGACAATTTTTCCTTAACCTGAGGGAACAAGAGTGTTGCGGCTGATGGCATGATAGGACAGTTCTTTGTGGCACCAACTGGCACTTGCACACAGATGCCATTAACAGGTCTGACCTTGTAAAGTGCTCACTGTGCATCTTGTGAAGGAAGACAGAGGTGAGGCATGGCATTCTGTGACATAGAACCAGTCATGGTGAGTAGCTGGTGGTCAGAGGAATGACAAAATCAGGAAGAGGCTGCAACATACACCCACTGGAGGAGGACGATGACAGACACTCAGGTTCTTCAAGGTGGGAAGGATTTACAGACTGAGGACATCATGCTTCAATATGACAAAAAGAATACTTAGGTTAAACAGTTAGATTGTGACAGATACATGTGGCATGGATCAGGAGCAAATAGAGGTACACTTCATCAACCCTCATGCTCTGTCAATGTCTGTGAAGGTAACCATTCCACTCAATTTCTATGCCCCAGGCTCTTTCCATGGATCATTGGTAGATATTTGGTAATTCCCAGTCAACGGCACACAGCTGTATGAAGGCAGTGACTAAAGCCATGTTTGCCTGTGTAGGGAGCACTGAAGGTATCAGAAATAATTATTGTACACTGCATGCTGCATAACAATGGGCAGCAGCCTAGACATTAAGGAAAGTGAGGCTTCTAGCAGAGTTGTAAATTCTGAGGAAAAGGGAGATGAGGAGGAAAGGGAAGATGTCCTACACATCCTGATAATTGTAAAACCGATGGCGGATCCCTCCAATGATCAAGCATGACTATGTAGCCAGGACTGACTCAGTGCAGGACTGGACCAAAATTAGATGTATCCATTGCAAAAATGTCCACCTAACAAAGCTTTTACATGTGACACCACAATTACTCATCACTGCTCATTCCATACAAGGGAGCAAATTAACATAAGTGAATTTTAGCTGAAAATGTGTTGCTGGAAAAGCGCAGCAGGTCAGGCAGCATCCAAGGAGCAGAAGAATCGACATTTCGGGCACGAGCCCATCTTCAGGAGTGAGGAAAGTGTGCCAAGCAGGCTGAGATAAAAGGTAGGGAGGAGGGACTTGGGGGAGGGGCGTTGGAAATGCGATAGCTGGAAGGAGGTTAAGGTGAGGGTGATAGGCCGGAGTGGGGTGGGGGCGGAGAGGTCAGGAAGAAGATTGCAGGTTAGGAAGGTGGTGCTGAGTTCGAGGGTTGGGACTGAGACAAGGTGGGTGGAGAGGAAATGAGGGAACTGGAGAATTCTGAGTTCATCTCTTGTGGTTGGAGGGTTCCTAGGCGGAAGATGAGGTGCTCCTCCTCCAGCCGTCGTGTTGTTATGGTCTGGCAATGGAGGAGTCCAAGGACCTGCATGTGTTTGGTGGAGTGGGAGGGGGAGTTGAAGTGTTGAGCCACGGGGTGGTTGG
>NC_057712.1:84734422-84735521 GCF_004010195.1 Chiloscyllium plagiosum | reverse complement strand
GCAGCCCTCCACTCCCTCCGTTCCAACCCCAACCTCACTATCAAACTGGCAGACAAGGGAGGCGTGGTAGTAGTTTGGCGCACCGATCTTTACACTGCTGAGGCTAAACACCAGCTCGCGGACACCTTCTCCTACTGCTCCCTTGACCTTGACCCCACCTCCCACCACCAAACCATCATCTCCCAGACCATCCATAACCTCATCACCTCAGGGGTTCTCCCATCCACCGCCTCCAACCTCATAGTCCCACAACCCCGCACCACCCGTTTCTACCTCCTGCTCAAAATCCACAAACCCGACTGCCCTGGCCGACCCATTGTCTCAGCCTGCTCCTGCCCCACCGAACTCAGCTCTGCATATCTTGACACGGTCCTGTCCCCCTTAGTCCAAGAACTCCCCACCTACTTTCGGGACACCACCCACGCCCTCCACCTACTCCCTGATTTTCGCTTCCCCGGTCCCCACCGCCTTATCTTCACCATGGACATCCAGTCCCTCTACATCTCCATCCCCCATCACGAAGGACTCAAAGCCCTCTGCTTCTTCCTTTCCCGCCGTACCCTTCCACTGACACCCTCCTTCGACTGACTGAACTGGTCCTCATTCTGAACAATTTCTCTTTCCAATCCTCCCACTTCCTCCAAACCAAAGGAGTAGCCATGGGCACCCGCATGGGCACCAGCTATGCCAGCCTCTTCGTAGGATATGTGGAACAGTCCGTCTTCCGCAGCTACAATGGCACTACCCCCCACCTTTTCCTCCGCTTCATCGATGACTGTATCGGTGCTGCCTCGTGCTCCCATGAGGAGGTTGAACAATTCATCCACTTTAACAACACCTTCCACCCTGACCTCAAATTTACCTGGACAGTCTCAGACTCATCCCTCCCCTTCCTAGACCTCTCCATTTCTATCTTGGACGACCGAATCAACATGGACATTTACTATAAACCGACCGACTCCTACCTAGACTACACCTCCTCCCATCCTGCCCCCTGTAAAAACGCCATCCTATATTCCCAATTCCTTCATCTCCGCCGCATCTGCTCCCAGGAGGACCAGTTCCAATACTGTACAACCCAGATGGCCTCCTTCTTCAA
>NC_057712.1:84724598-84734014 GCF_004010195.1 Chiloscyllium plagiosum | reverse complement strand
CCAGCCCCAACCCTCGAACCCAGCACCACCTTCCTAACCTGCAAACTTCTTCCTGACCTCTCCGCCCCCACCCCCACGCCAGCCTATCACCCTCACCTTAACCTCCTTCCACTGATCGCATTTCCAACGCCCCTCCCCCAAGTCCCTCCTCCCTTTTATCTTAGCCTGCAGGGCACACTTCCCTCATTCCTGAAGAAGGGCTCATGCCCGAAACGTTGATTTTCCTGCTCCTTGGATGCTGCCTGACCTGCTGCGCTTTTCCAGCAACACATTTTCAGCTCTGATCTCCAGCATCTGCAGTCCTCACTTTCTCCCATAAGTGAATTTTATCCAGTCATAACTATATGGTTACAATCATCACCATCATGAATATAAATCTTTTCATATAGAAAACAAATGTTGTAATAGCCTGGCTCCCTCACATGAACACCATTATTGGTAAATGAGGTACTATTACCACCAATGTGTCCTTAATGAAATCAGGCCCACTCTGTGAAGAGTGAGGGCAACTATGAGAGTGACTGTGGTGAAGGATGTATATATTTTTATTTTGGGGTTTGAATGTTAAAATAGAGGCAGATGAATTTGGTTCAATTCTGTGTAAGTAATTTGTTTTTAAATAAAAGGTCAGAAAGTCATTTGAAACAGTGACCTTTGTGCAATAATTCTAAGAAAGCATGTGACTACAGTCAAGTGCCTGGGAGAGGGGTTGGAGAGGGTGTAGAAAGATGAGGGTGTTGAGAAAATCTCTATCTTCTACTCTCCTGATTAAGCTCCACAGCCCTGGGTTAATCTTCAGCTGAGGCCAATTCATAGCAGACCAGCTGAGGTGTGTAGCAGTCATCCATTTCAGCAACGGCTTGTTAAGGGTACACAACTCTTCATGTATTCTGTAGATATCCACACTCATACTCCACGTGGACTCAGAATAAAAGGGGTGCCACTCAGAATAAAGAAGTGCCAATTTAAAACTGAGATGAAAAGGAGCGTTTTCTCCCTGAGGGTCAAGTGTCTTTGGAATGCATTGCCACAGAGTCCTGTGCGGATTGGGATGGATTGATCCTTGATTCGTAGGGCAATAATGGACTATGTGGGAAAGGGGGAAATGGCCGGAAAGTAGACATGAAAAATGTCAAATCAGCCACAATCCTATTGAATGGCAGAGTAAGTTCAAGAGACTAAACGGCCTACTCCTGTCTTGTCTTAAGGAACACTCCAAGGTACTGAGGGGGCCTGTCACTTTTTCCAGGTCAAGACACTGCTCTCACATCCACTCCACATGTTGCAGCATGTGTCTCTCCAAACTCTTGTGGTTAGAGTTCATGCAGTTGAGCACTAGAACAATGTGGACCTCCTGTTGGTGATGGACATCTCCTTAAGCTCCCAATGCCTCAAAGACCTCTACCAGATGTAATTGGACAAAGGTTCAATGAGGATAACACTGTTGCTGTGCTGTACGTGGACTTACAGAAGCTTTTTAATCCAGTGCCACACAACAGATTTGAAATAAAATGAACAGGATCTGCTTGGATGTAAATTGACTGCGTGATAGGAAACAGGGAGTAATCGTCAATGGACATTTTCAGGCTGGAGGAAGATTTGCAGTAGAGTTCCTCAGAAGAGTTGGTATTGGGATCCTTGCTTTTCCTGGCATACATTAATGATCTTGATGTTGTGTGGCAAGAAAAATTTCAAAATTTGCAGATAACACAGAACTTGGAAGAATTGTAAACTGTGAGAAGGATAGTATAGAAGTCCAAAAGGTCATGGACAAGTTGGCAGAATGGGTGGATAAATGGCTGCTGGGGTTCATTGGGAGAAGTGTGACATGATGCATTTTGATACAAAAAGCATTGAAAGACAATATAAACAGGAGGTACAAGCCTAAAAGGGGTACAGGGCGACAGGGATCTGGATACATGTGGGTGTAAATCATTGAAGATGGCAGCACATACGGAGAGAGCAATCAATAGTGCATATAGTATCCTCAGCTTTATCAGTTGGGGCAAAGAGTACAAGAACAAGGAAGTAATGTCGAACTTGGATAAGATATTTGTGAGACCTTAGCTAGAGTATTGTATATAGTTCTGGATACCACACTATAGGAGGGACGTGAATGCTTTGGAGAGAGCTCAGAAGAATGGTTCCAGAGAAGTGAAATTTCAGCTATGAGACTGCTCTGCTTTGAGAGAAGAAGGCTAAGAAGAGATCCAATAGAGCTTTCAAAATCAAGAGTGGGCTTGATGAAATAGAAATAGAAAGGGAGAAATTATTTCTTGCTCATAAAAGGATGAAGAAATAAAGGGCAGAGACTTAAAGAGATTTGCAAAAGGAAGAAATGAGATACAAGAGAAACCTTTTTCAGTGTGCAGTTGGCAGTGTATTCCATACCCTGTCTGGAAATGTGGTGGAAGCAGGGTCAATTGAGGCATTCAAGAGAGTATGGATGATTGTTTGGGTAAATACAACGTGTAAGAGTATGGGCAAAAAAGAAATTGGCACTAGTTGAAGATGCTGATTTGAGATTGTGAGTACACAATGGGCCAAATGGCCTTGTTCTGCATTGTAACACTTCAGTGATTTTGTGAAATACTGTGCTCTAAAACCTGACTCCTGAAACACCACATTTGTGCCCACCGGATAGCAACAATGACAACTCCAAGTGGTTACAGACTCTAAAATGTTTGACAATGAATCTTATTGCAAGGGGTTATTCACTTCAACGAAACAATTATTGCTAAAAGGAATTATGCAGCTGAAGGACTTTAAATGAAAAGCATAAACATTGATAACCAAGAGTGTTTTTTTTTTCAAAATAAAATCTGCAATCGAAAATTTGAACTTTATTCTCAGCATGGTTCCCGTGGTCTGCCCTTGATAGATATTGGGCGAGTTGGCATGGTACATGGAAGAGCAAAGACTGGTGAATAGGAGGCATGAGTTGGCACTAAGCTGGCATAGGGTTATGCAAGGCCATGGGACATGTTCCGATTTTGTATGGAGCAGGCTCTGTTAAAATAATCAGAGTTGCTGTGCTTGGAAATGGTGTGAATCATATATAAATGTTTAATCAAAAGTATTGACAGAAAATATTGTGTAACAACTTGTGATCCCATACACATATCCAGGAAAGCCTTTGGTTTCTAGCAACGTTACCCCTGGTCAGGCCATCAGTAAATAATTTAATATAGACTAAGGACAATCTTCCCTTGGGTTTATTTCCATCCTGTCTGTACCCTGCGCAAACTCATTTCCTCAACAATCATGATGTTCAGACATATCGTCATTACTATTATCAAACTCTGTATGATTTAAAGACAATTTACTCTTATTCTTTGCACTATCCTTCGTTCTTTTCAATTTCTTTCTTTTTGCAAATGGTACTTGCTTGTCATTTTTAGTAACTACAGAAATCATGTGAGCTTTAGGAAGTTCAAATAGAAAACAAATAACACATTCACAGTTCAGGGCATAATATTGTCATGTCAGATTCACAGTAATCATTGTTTGCTTAGGAAGTTACAGAACTAAATCTTGTTGATAGCCTAGATTTACAAAGTGCGTTGTCCTATTCAGTATAGACCTGGGGATCACTTGTCAGTGTTTAGTAATGTGCATAATCTCATTGTGTAAGGCATCATTTTTTACAAAGCTGAATGTTCATTGATGGAACTGAATATATCAAAATAGCTATAATATTTCTAACAACTGAAATATAAAAACAAGTACATTATTGAAAATTGAATGAGTTGTGTATTCCTAATTAGCTACTATATATGAAGAATTGACTGTACATTTTAAACTTTAATAAGGATCAGTAAATAACTGAAAAACAATCAAATTTCAGGCTTGCATTGTAGTGTGTATTGACAACTAGCATTAAAAAACAGCTGCAAGAATACTTTGCATACAGGGACAAAAACTTAGATGATGGATTGAACCAGGCCTGCATCTCAGGGTTTCTCTTTTGTCTCGAGCACACGCTCACTCAGTGCCTACCTGCAGGTTCATAGGTTCACAGCCTGATCAGACACTTTGCTTTGCTGGTCAGCAGTCTTCAGTGAAGGACGTGTACTGAAGTGTGCTATGTCAACCTAAACACCTGCATCACACACTAACAGTTTACACCACAAACACACTGCAGGTGAAACAAGCAGGCAACCAGACATATCTCAAAGTCTAAGGGGACTAACCCTTGCAGAAGTCCATGGAAGCATCCAGTCAGGAGTTCCTAGCACAGCATGTCAAGGGCAGGTTCCCATAGTTAGGTCAGGTATGTGTAAGACCCATCAATGTAGGGTCCTTTACAAGACAGGAACATGAGACATGGCACTGTACAGGACATAGACTTGCAAGCTCACAAATCCTTAGCAATCCTAATGCATTGGTCCCCTGTGTTGCATGCACCTCCCACCTCAGACATTGCTGACCATTTCATACACAACACCAACATATTTGCACACAGAAGTAATGGATAGAAAGAAGGTGTTTGACAAAGAAGGGGGTAATTGTGTCAGCAAAACTCATACATGCCATAGTTTATCTTGCTTTCAGATGCTACAGCTAGTTTTCAACATAGGCATCTATCCATGGTGTCATGGACCAGATCAGACCTCTCAAAATATTTTAAGAAGGTAGTCTAGACCCTGATGTTTTCTTATTTTAAAGGCAAATGTGAAGTGCCATGTTCCAGCTGCAATGTGACTGGTCAAACTACTCGACATTAAGCAAAACACAATTTATTTAAACATTGTAGTTAAAATACAATTAAAGAAAGAGGACTCTAGAATCACATAACTCTATTGAAAAGCTTAAAATAATAGATCCAGTAACTATTACTAATTAACTGTTCCAACATAGTAACAGTCCATAAAAACACAGGCAAAAAGGCAAATTCAGACACAGATTCTCACATGCAGTTCTCCAATCCAGGAGGAAAAAAAAAATCAACAGAGCATTCAGAGAGTATAACAACCAGGAGACATTCACTGTAGCTTCCAACTCTTCTGAGACTCCAATAGTTCCTGATGTTACACAGAAATCCTGATCTGTGACAGCTGGCCACCTCCATTCAGGCTGTTTGAAAAAACACCCAAGGCCTTCCAACCTGTTTACACAGCTAGTTTGTTATATCTGCCTTACAACCTCTCTTTAAAATAAGAGGACAAAATAGCCCCTTAAAGTGACAGCGTCATCACAATGGTTAATTCTTGATGGACATGAAGTTCAGCATCATGTTGGCAGAATTACATTTGGGACTAGACAGAGATTCAAACAAATAGGTATACACCAAAGCCATTAGCATTATGGAAACACAAGCATGGTATACTGTGCAAGTGTCACCCGTGCCACCAATGTGCCCTCAAAATGTTCTCATTTTTTTGCTTCCTTCCCATTATCTCAGTGTACTCCAAGGTTCTACAGCCAAGGTGAAAGGTGCCTGCTCAGCAGTGGAGTCAATTAGCCTTGGAGCTTTGGTTGGGTGAAACCAGGAATGTTTGTTTCTTGGTGACCGAGACTTGCTGAGCGTCTTCCTGCAGTAGCAAGCAGACCCACCTCAATTGAACTTCCAAAGGTCAGAGGGGAGCAGGCAGGGTGGAAGTTGAAGACCCAGTCACCTCTGCAGTGCCCTGGGAGGAAACATCTGAGGGGCCTGTGCTTAGGCCTCCTCCAGTTGGCTGTCTCCGGGCACTGAGCTAACACCTTGTTGGAAGGGGTATCTGAAGTGAGTGCCAAGCTTCGTGTCCCCCTGTTGCCATGCCTGCACTCATGAGGAACAATGGCTTGGACAACGGGAGTACAGGTCTGTAATCAGCTGATTCTGACAGTATTGGTCATGGTTTCCATAGCAGCCACCAACCTGTCCATGGTAGCCAGACCAACACTACTTCTAAGCACTGAGGGCCATTGTGTCCCACATCCCTGACCGCTGCTCCTGTTACTCCCTGTGAATGTGAACCAAGTCCTGATTGCCAATACCACAAAGTCCTCTCCTGCCTAGGGCTGAGTAGATGCCTTGGCTTCCTCCAGCAGCCTTCCAAGTGCTAGCAGCCTAGGATAATTCTTCCTTGGTGAACTGCAGCCTGTGTTCCCAAACATTTAAACCTGATGTTTCCATTGAGTGTCAGTCTCTGAAGTGGAGGAGGTAGACTCACAATACTTCCCAAGGCCTTGAACTTGCTTCCCTAGATGTGAGCAGCTGCCTTCTGGTGGAGCAGCCTATTTCTCTGGAGGGAACATAGCCATCCTGCTGGACACAAGGGAGAGGAGGTTTTGCAGCTAATGGTTAGAAGTCACATGCAATGAATGACACTGACAAATTGGTTAATGTAAATTAATTCCAGTTGCAGTAGAATGAAGAGTGGTACCTACTTAGTTGACAAGAGAGGGGTACATTGGCATACTTTATTAAATCTGGTCTTCTCCTCTCTCTTCCTAATGAAGAGCAGAATGTCAGACACTCTCCACCAATCCTGGCTCTTTACAACCTGTTATGGATTGTTTCCACCTGGTATGGGAAAAAGGAAAGGAATGAGTGAATTGAAAGGGGACGCACAGCTGTTCGTGCTCATGTAGTGAAGTGATGGTGGTAAATGAGTAAATAGTGCAAAGGCCATGCAGGGTTAATTGTCTGAAAGGTTGTGGAGATGGGGGCAGTAAGAGCGACTGATGGAAGGTGTTACATGCAATAGTGAGAGTGGCAGAGCAAATATCTCGGTGGGAGGTAGTCACAGTAGCAGAGAGAGAGTATGCATGAGGTCACAGTGAAGACTGTGGCACTTACCCTGATGGAGTAGAGAAGGTTATTGACTTTCTTACAATGCTACTGGCCTCATTACTTCAAAACATAGAAATGGCATTAATCACATGGTGATCTTTGACCAGGGCCTGGTGGCATAGCTTATCTGCCAGTCCTGCAGGAAGAATACAGCCTTCATTTGGATCACCAGGGCCTTCAGATCCCTCATGGAGGATCGCCCTTCTATCTTGCCCTTCACCAACATCTTTGAAGTGACAAGTCTTTAACGAGCAGGCTAGCTTCGGAATATCAGTTTTTGGGCGCATATCTGGTAATTAGGGTGCTCTTCTGGGAATGGTGGGTGATAGAATGGGGCGAGAATCTAGCAAAAGAGGCACCAAAAGGGTAAAGTAGGTAATAAATGAGGCGTTTGGTTAGATGCTAGGCTTCACTGAGAGAGACACTCAGCAAAATTTGATGAAACTGACACAGCCAAAAAAAAAAGATTTATCTCGATTCTGTCCTGTTTATTAGTCTGGCTGTAAATGCTTTGTCTCAAAAATTAATGATAAGATTTCAATGAATCTCAAAACATAGTTAGGGCATGGCCTAAAAGAGAACTGATTAATTTTTGGTAAGGATTTGGATCCAGATCAGGGACATTTTTTTCAAAGGATCCATCCACATTGAGAGATGACATAAATTGAGTTTGTTTTAAGATTGTTGAGTTGTTTTATTTAGAAATCTGTGGTGTGTCTCAGCTGCTGTGATGGAACTTGTCAGAGCTTCCAAGATGTGAGTAGAGTTTTCAGAGCAGGTTGTGTCATGTGGAAATGCCTGAAGCCTCCTCGCTAATATGGAAGGATTTTCTTCATAAAAATATATGTTTGCTCTGCTTTTTAGTTACAGAGCATTAACAAGGCAGGGAAATGTTTCAAAGTGCTGCACAACTGAAATAATGTTGAATAAACACAACATGGAAGAGGTATGTATTTTGAGTGCCCTCTTTCATTATTCCATTTTCTACACACATCTTCAGCACACCTTAGCAGGAGCAATGTATGTTTAAACATCCACATAAACCAAGATCTCAGAAAAAACACTTAAAATATGTGGTGTTGGCCGATTCTCAGTTAATGAAAGGGAACTAAAGTGGTCAATTACGCTTGATCGAGCAAAGTAGAGAAAAGACAAAGAGGGTTTCAAGATGTCATAAAGATTTGTCATGGCTCTAAGGCTGTCCGCTAAATTCCAAAATAGACTTTGAAGACTCACTAACCTATTGCTCAGAACTCCACCTGTAAGATCTATCAATGATACCCAAAGTTAAACCTTTTCTTTGTTAAAATTGCATGACACCAGGTTAGAGTCTGACAGGTTTATCTGGAAGTACAAGCTTTCAGAACCACTTCCAGATAAACCTGTTGGACTATAACCTGGTGTTGTGTGATTTTTAACTTTGTCCACCCCAGTCCAACACTGGCACCTCCACATTATGGCTTTTCTGAGCTGATTCTCTGAGTGATTTCCATGACTAACCTGACATTGTTTGCATTCTGCTGAATGTTCCTATCGTCATCAATTTCTTTGCTAATCCATCAGAAGTTGAATCAGTTTTTGCTTAGCATGATACCATTTCAATATAATTTCTAAAATCATATAATGTTATGCTTTTAATCAAGCAAGTTTGTGTATTACTAAAGGACAATTTGTCAAAAGATTTCATCTTATTTCATCATACTGGTGTTTCTCGTGAATTGTCTTAAAGGGAAATCAATACTTTTGCAGAATTAGAGAGTGCTGAATGGTTGGTAAATGGACTCTGATTGGTAGTGGTGCTACATGGAGAATGCACTAGTTAGGGCTATTTGTTCACTCTGTAAAGATAATGCTAAAATAGGGTGATCAAACACAACCTCAGGGAGTCCCTCTCCCACTGCAACTCCCAGGTTATTTCCTCTGCCCTGAAGCTCTTCAACCATGTCCTGAAACAGACTCGCTACCACAGCCACATTTGCTTACTCAGTGCCTGCCTCCGTAACCAACTCATCCCACACGGACTCCGGACCACCTTTAAACCAGCGGAGTTCGGGACCGAACAGGGCAAACAGTACAGATTACAGATTCAAAAACACCAGCAACGGTTCTCCTTCAAGATCCTCCGCTCCATGCTCACAGCAATGTGCCGACGCCTAACCTCATCTACAGACTGCCCTGCTTCAGCTGAGGGCCACACTCTCTCAGAATTGCAAAGGACCCACTCGGTACTACATTCTCAGGAGAATTCATAATCTCAACAAACAGTATTTCAACTCCATCTCAAACATCAAAAGCTGGAAGTACAACAAACTTTTATCTACCCACCTCGATAACCAGCGCTCCTCAAACATTCCAGTAGATTCCCCCAGCCTCTGGAACTGTTCAGACGCCATTAGCCATGCAGCTCGTGCAGCCACCACCCCTACACTGATTGATTATGTTACTTCCGCCCCCATCATGGCCACTTCCACAGCCACTTCCGCCCCACACAATTCCTCATGCACACACATGACATCACTTCCGCCCCTCACATCATCACTGATGTCACACGCTCAGTGACTTCCGCCCCCCTCACTGCCATGTTTGCCACCACTTCCGCCCCCACCGCCACTCACCCGCATTCTGCTGACATGCGCCC
>NC_057712.1:84656393-84722914 GCF_004010195.1 Chiloscyllium plagiosum | reverse complement strand
ACCCTCCTCTCATTTATCTCTCCACCCTTCAGGCTCTCTGCCTGTATTCCTGATGAAGGGCTTTTGCCTGAAACATCGATTTTACTGCTCCTCGGATGCTGCCTGAACTGTTGTGCTCTTCCAGCACCACTAATCCAGATATCTCAATTGTTTGAGCAAGGGATGAAGTAGCAATATGATGCAGTAGCAACATGAATGTGTTTACTTCTAACATGATGCTGCCATTAAACCAAAAAGAATTCTGCTTATTACGCAATAGTGTAATGCGGCATATGAATTTCAGTGCTGACAGTAGTGCCAAGTATGGAGACCACATGCCCCAAAGACCAGCAGATCATATCAAACAGAATAAGCCTTTTACTCAGAGTCATAGATTCCTACAGCATGGAAACAGACTCATCAGACCAACACATCTGTGCTGACCAGATATCCTGAACTGCTCATTTGGCCCATATGCCTCTCAACCTTTCCTATTCATGTACCCATCGAGATGTTTTTTACATGTTGTAATATATCTGAGGGCAGGGAAATAGGGTTTGAGGCGTCTGCCGAGTCAGAGTCTGAGAGGTGTAAGTGATCATCGGAGGTGTAGTTGAGAATGTGTCAGTTAAGTATGGGGTCTATTTAATGGTTACTCAGGACTTAGACTATGTATTAATTATCAAACCTTTCCTTACTTCACCAGAACCCTTCAAAGTTTACCATTTAAATTCCAGATGTTTCCAGGAGTAGAAGAATTGCTCAGCAAATAGTTAAATTTCCCAGACAATTCCTTCAGAGTCTGCTGCAAAGGGGATTCAGTAATGTCCATAAGCATAGCTCCTATCTGCACTGCCATTAGGACTGCCATTAGGAAAATCAGGGCCTCAGTGAAACAACTGTTGTGTTGCAAACAATAATTTTGGGAAGACAGAACACGTCATGTTCAACTCCATTGATCTACTCCCAGTCTCTACTCTGCTGTTGCCTTTTATATCCTTGAAATTCCACATCCATCATACATGTTCCTTTTCTAACTCATTACTCTGTCCTTTCCTACCTTATTTTAAGTCTTATCTTGCATTTAGAAACACAGATACACAGAATAAATTCGGTCACTGGCAAAAATATCCAGTACAGTCTTTCAAGCTAGGATGTGGTTTACAAGTAAAGATTTTGACGAAGGCATCAAAAGCAAGAAAAAAGCACTCTGATTCAAAATGTGAATGTAAATTCCTTGATTTTAAGTGCTGTTAATTTTATATAGCAATATTCTATTGTATATACGCTACAGCTTCAATTTCTATAGCCATCATCTACTTCTGCAAAGAACGAAATCCTTCTACAAGGCCCTAATTCCCAATTTCCTTTGCTATGTTGCGCTCCTACTTCAGTTCAAGAGTTCCCTTACTTCTGCCAATCAGAAATTTTGGCATATATTGCACATGATTTTCCAACCATTTAGAAGCTTGAAAATTACCCTTTAGATGTCAGATTGGAAATCCTGCACCAGACCAATCAGCTGTGACTGCACTCTGATGAGCAGAAATGTCACAACAAAGCTGCACTGCTGTAAGACACCCACTTATTAATCAAATGAGAGTTCGGAATAATGTGATTAATGTGACACTAAAGAAATGCACGTTTACATTGACATTTAGCAATGTCACCAAATTGTTTCAGCAGCATGTTGATGTGTACACGAAACTTTGATGAATTCAATAGTCCCAAGAATAACATCAGTATTATTTAAATAGGTACATTAGGCCCAGCATCCCTGTGTTTGCTAACCTCAGCAAGAAAGTTGAAGACGTGCTACATATTTCAAAAGAAAATACTCACAAGAACTTGATCTAAACTTTTTTTTTGGAAGGAAAATGTTTCCACACTGATGAGTGATCAGGATATTCAATAAAATTAACAAGAAAAACCAAATGTAAAATGAGAAAAAGGTCATCTTTATATTTTTAATATCCACATTGACAGTTATTAATGATGAACGCTATGAACTGTATACCATTCCAAGTTTGTAAATCCAACCAAAAATGTGAGGATTTTGCTTTAGGCTCGAACTGAAGCTGAGGAAAAATCAAAATTTTGTAATGTTTTCACAACAGAGTAAAAAATGATAATAATTTTTCACTTCTAACTAGGCTTAGAAATAAATAGTAGTTATAACACAATAGAGAAAAGATGAGTGGCCAACAAAATACAGAATTGCTGTTAATCTACTATAACCTGATACTGTTTTACCTTTATATAGAACACAGTGTAATTTGGCTTATGCAAATATTTCCTGTATGATAATCCCTCTCCTATTACAGCATGTGTAACGATAATATTCTGTGTCCATTTTCTTCTTTCTCTAATCCTAATAACTTCTTCGTGGACATACAATATGATGAAAGTCAGCAAGTGAGTAATATTCCTGATCAAGGTTTAACAATGAATATTGGCAAACAATATGATTCTAAGGAGCACTTTCTTACATATTGTTCACATTATACCCTTGGAAAAATGTTGATGGATAGCAATAAGGAGTGGAGACCTGAACAATCTACCCCATCTCCTCAACACGGGATATTAAAGCTAATTTCTGCTGCTACCACTACCTCACCTGAGATAATCAAACGAAACAGTACAAATCAAAACTAGAAATATTCAACAGGTCTGGGTGTATCTGTACAGGCAGAAATAAAGTGAATGTTTCAGGTTAATAAACCTTTTCAAAACTTCTAACTAATGATGACACTTTTTTAGCTTTCTCTCACCACAGATAGTGTCTGACATGCTGATTATTTCAAACATTTTCTGGTTTTGTTTCAGAGACCCAGGACCGCCATTATATTATTTTGGTATTGCTTATCAGATGTGAAATATATCTGCGCTTTATAGTTCCACAAATAGCCAAGAATACATAGCCATTTGTAAGGCCTAACTTTGTTACCAGGTACTATTCAGGTATTAGCTGTTGCACCAAGGGAAGTTTCATGATGCCAAATGTTCTACATTACACAAGTTGTTTTTACATCATTGCTAACATTTCTGTTATTCAAAAAAGCATGCTTTGATATGTTTGACAATTGCTCCTTAAATTGTTTTCTGTCCTGACCTGTTACATTCTAGTTCAATTGCTACTTACTTTATTATATTTCCTGTACCAGCATGATCATGATATTTCTTTGATCTCTTGTAAATTGTAGCCCTTCCTCTGGACCTCTAGTTACATTATTGGGGTAATAAAGTCACTTTGTAAATTATATTTTACCTTTTTAACAATGTTCTTTCATTAGATGTGGTTGCTGCTAGCATTTATTGCCTATCACTAATTGTCCTTGAAGTGACTGTTTCGCCATATTGGAGGGATATCAAGAGTCAATCACATTGCTGTGGATCTGGAGTGACATGGAAACCAGACAAGGTAAGGATTGTAGATTTGCTTCCATTCCATTCAGATGAGTGAATCCGTCTGCAATTATCATTAATTATTGGGTTTTTTCACAGCAATTAATGATAGTTTCATGATTGCCATTACCAAAACTAGCTTTAAATTGCTGATTTATTAATTGGATTTAAATTCTCTTGTGGGGAAATTTGAACTCATATTCCCAGTGCAATAAACTAGGGGCCCAGTGATATTGCCATTATTTTACCTGCTCTGTTCGTCTTTTCTACATAGATGGCTCTTATCTCTCCAAAGGGGTAGTTATTATTCTCCATTAATAAGTTTAACTGCACTTACAAGATCTAGTTCATTAACAAAAAGACATAATCCAAGGGGTTTGCATGTTCTCCCTGCGTCTGCATGGGTTTCCACCGGGTGCCCCTGTTTCCTCCCATGGTCCAAAGATGTGCAGATTGGGTGGATTGCCCAATAGTGTCCAGGAAATGTGAAAGTTAGGTGTGTTCGTCATGGGAAATACAGGGCAACTGGGATAGTGTATGGGGATGGGTCTGGGTGGGGTGCTCTTCAGAGGGACAGTAGGGACTTATTGGGCTGAATGGCCTGTTTCCACACTGTAAGGATTCTATGGATTCTAATGCTTCAGTTTAAAAAAATCTTACTCCTTTATAATTACTACTCATAGTTAATCACTGTCAAATATTTTCTTTTTCATATGGTTTTATTCAACAATGACAAAAGAGCCAATAATTTTTTTAAAAGCATAACTAGAATACTGGCAAAGTTATCTTCCAGAAATGTAGAGCATGCTTTCAGGTGTGAAAGTTACTTCAGGTGCACTGGCAGCACCAACTTACTTTTAAGCAGAATAGAGATCCTTCAATTAGCAGTACAAGTGCACACTGCTGCTATCAAATTAGTATACAGTCATTAATTTAAATACACTTGGGGGCACCAAAGCGTACTCAGTATAGGGGATTGGAGGGGGGGGTGGGGGGGACTATCTCCATCTAAGTAAGACAAGCAAAAACTGATTGGAGTGCGCAGTTAGAAATAATTAATCATATTAAATCATTGAGAGTTATTTTTAAAGTATAAATATATTAGAACGTGTCATTGGAGATTAGTTGGAGATTGCATTGTGTCAAAGGAGGAAAAGGAAAACGCTGGGATGTAGAAGACTGTGGAGGAATGTTACATAAAGTGAGTGATGCACGTGTTTAAAAAAATGATACCAGGCTGCCCCTGGGGCATCAAACAAGCATCACTACAACAAAGAGCATGTCAGGGAGTCATTAATATTGCAAGGAGCATATGATCCAACCAAACTAAAAGTAACCAGACTAAACCCTGGGTGGAATTATCTCCTCCCTGGTGTGGCATGAGCAATAACAAGAAAGGTGTGAAAATACAGAAAGAGTAAAAAAAAGATCTTATCATCGAGGAAAAGCTCTGTGATTTTGCCTTGAGCCTTAATTTCAGAATCTTGCCATTGAGCGGTGAATATCTTATTTCCATGTGTTTGCATCTCATTGATACTCCATATTACATCATTTATACACTACATCGAATTCTCATCTTCTTCCAGAAAAGCGAGAAGGAACAAACTCCTGACATGCAAAGCAGAGCAAGTACCTACTAATTGCAACTTGCTGAATGTCTGTCACGACCACCATCAACTGTGTCTTCAGTACAATGTCCCTGGTACTTCATCCTCCTTGACTCTTCGGCCGTGTAAGTCAATATTGGCAAACCACTCATTTCACTGCATCATTAAACCTGCTGTTTAACAAACTCACACATAACTTAGTTAAAAATCACACAAAACCAGGTTGTAGTCCAACAGGTTTAATTGGAAGCACACTAGCTTTCGGAGCGACGCTCCTTCATCAGGTGATAGTGGAGGGATCGATCGTAACACAGAATTCTCGGGTTAGCTGTTAACAATGGTGATAGCTAGACAATATGTTGAAGGTGTTGGCCCCCTGTGTTCTCTGTCTATGCCATGATGTTTAGATTGATTCTAATCTAAAAAGTGAGATAACAGAGTTTTACATAAATTCATGCAGTTTTTGAGCTCAGAGTTCTACATGAATGCATGCAGTTTTTGAGCAAAGTACAATGTAACTCTGCAAGTACAAATTCACCCCACAAAATATATGTGTACATGTGGGTCTTTGTCTGTCTGTGTGTGTGTGTGTCTGTCTGGGGTGGGAGTTGAGAGTGTGAGAGTACTTGCAGAGATCCTGTCCCACTTCACATATGCTCCCTTGCCCAAGTGTCCTATCTGCCTGGGCTTACGCCCGAAATGTCAACTCTCCTGCTCCTTACATGCTGCCTGACTTGCTGTGTTTTTTCCAGCGCCACGCTTTTCGAATCGGACTCTCCAGCATCTGCAGTCCTCACTTTCTCCTAGTTAATCAATCTCCATCTTTAAATCATTCCTTTAGACTACAAAATTGCACAAGTTACTTCACTATTTACAAAAGATGAGCCGGAGAACCATAGAATCATAGAGCAGTTAATCTGACATCCAATGGTGGGAGGTTTCTAAAGTCGTTAATTATGAATAAGGTTACTGAACACTTTGAAAATTTTCCTCGTGGAGAAAGCCAGCATGGTTTTATAAATGACAGGTCATGCATATGAATCTGTTTGAATATTTTGAAACATGTCATAGGAGTATCCATGGATTCAATTCACATGGATTTATAGATAGCAGTCGATAAAGTCCCTCATATGGGACTATTAGCAAAAATTGAAACTGATGGAATTAAAAGCAAATTATTTCAGTGGGTTAAGAAATAGGCTATGCAGATTCAGATGGAAATTTAGGGTAGTGGGCAGATATTCGAATTGTCAGGATGTGCACACTAGTGTCCCACAAACATCTGTTTCTGCGCCTCAACTAATCCACTGTATTTATTTGTGCCTTAGATGCTGAATGCTAGAAAATTTATATATATGTGTGTAAGTTTGCTGATACCACAAAAAAAAGTGGCATTATACTCAGTGTGGATGCGATCCATCTTTTGGTTTCTATTTCTTTATCACACTTTTTACCTTGCATGATCATCACTTTAGTGATTCAATCATTCCACTTTACAACCTCTCACAGACACTCCCATTCACTCTTCCATCCCTTCTGCACCCACCCTGTCCTTTTCTGTCTCAGTGCTTGCTTAAAACTAGTTCCTTTTCAAACTTTTGCCAGATCTGACAAAAACTGACCTGAAACAGTAACTCTGTTTCTCTCAAAGATGCAGCCCGGGCACACTCAGTGTTTAAAATATTTTCTGCTTCATTGAAAGCTTTTCAGTATCCATGGTAATTTATGTTTGGATTTTTTTATTGGTTCCTGAAGATGAGCATGTTCCTTGTCTGCTGCAGCTGGATAAATAAATGCTAGCTACATAAATCAATCTGAAATGATATCAACTGAATTTTTTTACCCAATCATCATGAAATAAGCAATACAATTTTATCTGATAAACTTTAGTGCACAATTCTTTTCTGAGAAACAGTCAAATGTGGCAACACTCTCCTGCAGAATTAGCCATAAATCAATGAAGGTTTTCACAGACACTTTATTTCAGAGGAGTGTTAATCACAAAATCAGTGATTAATCTCGGACTGGAGATTAGTGATATTTATGCTGCTGATTAATCAACCTAGCAGCAGAATGTTTGA
Source organism: Chiloscyllium plagiosum (assembly GCF_004010195.1). Lineage (NCBI taxonomy): Eukaryota > Metazoa > Chordata > Chondrichthyes > Orectolobiformes > Hemiscylliidae > Chiloscyllium > Chiloscyllium plagiosum. Next base: position 84,715,842 of record NC_057712.1, on the reverse strand, counting down.
ACTGTGTGGGAAGAGACTCCTTCACCATCACCACCTAAACAAGCTACTAAAAGCAAATGAAAATTACCCTCTAGAGAAAGCTGCCTGTAAATATTAAGGGAAGAGTTTAAAATTATGGATACCATGATGGCTTGGTGGTATTATCACTGGACTGTTAATCCAGAGACCCAGATAATGTTCTGGGGATCTCGGTTCAAACCCCACCACGGCAGGTGGTGGAATGTGAATTCAATAAATACCTGGAATGATGATGTCCATAAATCAATTGTCAGGAAAAACCTAATGTACCTTAGGGAAGGATACTGCCATCCTTACCTGGTCTGGCCTATACATGACTCCAGACCCACAATAAAGTGGTTGGCTCTTAACTGCCCCCGTGGACAATAGATACTGCCTAACAAGTGATGCCCTCATTCCATGAATGAATTAAAAAAAAAAGACAATGATAGCTTAGAATGATTTTTGTGTCACCAAATTCCAGAGAGAAGATAGAATGGTAGAATTGTAGAACTGTGTCCCACAAAAAAAACTAAACTAATAATTGTAAATTTCATATCAATGCTTTTTTCTCACAAATGTATTAAAAAAGTAGTAAGGGATATGGATCCCAGGTGAGTGAAGGGCTAGGATCATGATCAGCTTTACCTTTTGATGACAGAAGTCAGAAGGGCTAAAGGGCCTTTTCCCATTCCTACATTTGCCAAGTGAAAAAGTACTTGTAATTCCATCACAGATCCCAAACACTCTATCCACTTCTTGAATACTGGTACATGAACTTAAAGACAAAGAAGAAAGAATGGCATAGAACAGGAACAGGCTCTTCGGCCCATCAAGACTATGATGACACAAAAGGTCTTTCTAAACTAAAAACCTTTTGCCCTTTCGCAGTCTGCACTCCTCTATTCCCTGCCTATTCATATCACTGTCAAGATGCCTTTTAAATGTCCAATGTTTTAAGAAAATAAATCCACAAAGAAAATAGCAGCTTCCCACTAGCCGATTTGAAAGTAAATCATTTCTTTAATTATTATTAAATCAAGTACCTTTATCTCAGATTAGTGGCATGAAACATTTCATTTACGCTAACCAGGTTGGCACAGAACTACGAGCCTGTTTTTCCCAGAGCTGATTGGCATGTGTCACCTCAAACTGGCTGTTCCAGTCTGCCTTTGCAGCATAGCTTTGTCCTGCAAGTGACATCCAGCAGCACGCCAGTACAACACATGGTCGGGAAATAAATGACTTGCGAATGTTCTTGCAGTGATTGATGAGACCAGTTTGCAGAGGTGCATTGTTGCTGAAGTCTCTCCAGTAGTTCTTGTTGTTCACAGTTTGCTGTCAGCTACTCCTCTATCTCCCACTCTCACCAATCATTTTGAAATATTCCTTCTCCCCAGTCAAACTTATGAATTTTAGGCTATGTCCTCTTTTGGCTGTTGTGGCAGGGCGACTGCTGCTAGTGAACATTTATTCCCCAAGCTCCCCAGGCTGTTTCTAAAAATGTCACCAATTTCCAAATGGGAAAGAGCCCGAGATGGTTCGGAGACAGAGCCAAATTGATACATGAGCACAGGAAAAACAGTCATAATCAGTATACATTAAAATTGAGTTTCATGAAAGGATGAATTCTTTGCTGTGCTAATAGAAGCTTGAATAAGGGCAGTTCCTTCACTTGCATTTGGGAGAAAAGGAAACACAAATGATGCAAATACACGAGGAAATACTTTTGATGTCTGTATACAATGACAGTGGTTGGCAAATGCAAGCATGATATTGTTAAGTCCATTAAAACGGACCACAAAAGTGTTTTGGAGACAGTGCAAGTTCTTGATTGAGTAAAGAGCAGTTTAATTGGTCTTCTACAAATGAAATGGAATCTGAAGGTTACATCAGATTTGGGACAGGAAGTATGGCCATTACATTCATATTAGAGTTCTGTAATTTTGATGCCACGTTTTTAAGCTTTCAGTAATTCTAGCATCAAAATCTAAACTACAGCAAATCATATTCTGCAATCCTATTTTCTGAAAAAAAAATAGTATTATCTTGATGAGGTAGATTCAAGCTGTACTTTTTAAAATCAAGGATTAATCTTCAGCAAAGTTTTCAATATTTTGTATTGGTTTAACAGAGATTGGAACATGACATATTCAACTATAAAATATCAAAGAAAAGAGGCACCTTCATAATGCTGATATAAACAACCAACAAAGTTTATAAACTTGTACTTTTTCTTCCATTTCTTTTGTTTATGGCATTTCTGACTCAAAATAAATTTTTGCACTTTCCATGTTCTTATCCAAAAAGGGTGGACTGCCCTATATCGGAGTTAAAAATCACACAACACCAGGTAGCTATCTGAGGAAGGAACAGAACTTCAAAAGCTTGTACTTCCAAACAAACCTGTTGGGACTATAACGTGGTGTTGTGAGAGTTTTAACTGTCCACCCCAGTCCAACACCGGCTCCTCCACATCCTAAGCAGGAGTGACTACTGCAAAATACTACAATGAAACTGAACAATAAATATTCCTCAGAGCAGCAAAGTCATCCATAATGTATACAACATTTATGCAACCTTCGACTAACTATTCTTCTATGCAGATTTGATTATCTCTTTGGGAATATCAATATATTGGTGACTGAAAATGCAATCAAAGTACACCTTATCTCTGACTACCAATGAAAGCTGTCAATACGTTGAGTTGGGATGATTTACACATTTTAACTTTTATTAAAATTAAATCTAGGGACTCTCTTCTGGTGCAGTGGTGGCATCCCCACCCCTGGACCGAGAGACCTGGGTTCATGTCCCACCTGCTTTAGAGGTGTGTAAAAACATCTTTGAAGGGGTTGATTAGAAAAATAGGTTAAGTTTTAAAAAGATTGGGCTCAGTATTCCTGAGCCAAAGAAGAGAAAGCTGTCCAGTTTTTTAAAAAAAATGACAAATGTAGGCAACTAAGGAATTATTTAAATAAAAATTCATGTTAGACTTGAAATGTTAACTTTAAAACAAAACTATAAGTTAAATCTAAGGGACTCTTGTGACACAGAAGTAGGTTCCCTGCCTCTGAGCCAGCAGACCCAGATCCTACCTGTTTAAGAGTTATGGAAAAACACCATTGAACAAGTTTCAAAAACAAAAGCTAAACCAATTCAGTTTAACAGAAGTGGTTCATTTGATTTTGCTAAATTTTTGAATTTAAATTTTTATAAAAAATAAGAAATGCAACAATGTTATAATAGTAATTTCCAAATAGAAGTTAAAGTAACAAATTTCAGAATTATTAAAAAAAAGTTCTTGTTTATAGTAAAGGAGACAAGTTTTTAATATTTAATCATTCCTTTGAGAATTAAAAAAAAACATAAAAATTCTATTCAACTCTGAAGTGAGCTCTTTTATCTAAATTCTCAGCCCTGCAGCTTATTCAGTTCCACATATTGGAATGAAGACATGGTTTCCTTATCTTGCTCATTAACTAAAAAGAGGCAAATAATCAGAGAGCTGCAGGTAATCATCACTGTGGCAGGTCTCATTTTCATCTGATTGCAGCTAGTTTCTGAGCTGTTGGCCATGTTACCACATACTGAGTTTTCCGATTCTTCTGTATATGCCCCTGGTATTGAGGTGAAATGCGTGGCAGAACCTCTCTCTCTGCAACTGCAACTCTCTCCCTTTAATTTGACTGCCCTGCATTTCTTACCTTACACCTCCCCGCTCCCCCATGCNNCGCTCCCCCATGCACCCCCCCCCCCGCTTTATGTTCTCCTTGCATGGCTAACAACCTTCCAAGCTGCTATTCTCTTTCGTGGGATTGAGAATGGTGGAAAGTCAATGAGCTCTTTATTAAAGTCAGAGAGCTTGGTAATGAACAATTCAACAACTTAATGAGGTTTTGTAGATCTGTCTCCAGCCTGTCCATCAAGTTTCACTTCTATAAAGAATGCTGACACTAATCCTGTAGACTGTCCAATCTACACCCAAGGCTGTATATTAGATTTTTCCACGGTATATTGCATTAACAGTATAACCTCAGCAAAAGTGCTGAAACTTAACTACACTTGAGACATAATGCTTCAGTTGATTTTATACTATAGAGTTTACTGTAAAAATTACTTATTTACTTAGATGCTGAAAACAAGCTTGTTGCACCACTAAACATGTAATTGGCTAACAGTCATTCACGGCAATTAATTGATCCCTCGTACCACTGACCAAACCATAACTTGAGGAAGAATAATAGAGGAATCATAAAACAATAGGAAATTGTATCAGCAATTTTGGATAACAATCAAGCTATTTATTTTAAACATGCACCATTAGCCAATAGATAATAGTTTTAGCATCTTAAATATATGAGGGTTTACATTCCTGGAGGTGACTCAGTCACCAAAGTTATGTTGTCCAAGAGTTATCATCAGTAACGCACCTTGTTGATGATATCACTTAAATTGCAGTGATGGCCATCTAAATACTGATTTGTGCTGAGGCACCACTCTGGTAAGGTGGAGAGATTTGAATAACTATTTGGCCACTTTGACTGGGCAGCCTGAAAAATGTAAAATACTGCTCTGGTTTTGTTCTGCTTCTCAGAGACTTTTTGAGGGGTCTTCACAATGCTAGGCTTGGCAGAAATGCATTCTACACAAAACTAGAAGAAAATAAAAAATATGAGATAGATGCAGGTCAATGATCCATCAAGCTTACTCCCCGTCATTCATCATGGTGAAGTTTTACATCATCTCATGCTTTTATCCTACCTCCGTAACCCTTAGTTCCCAAACATCTGTCTGTCTCAACATTCAGAGTTCTCTGGGTAGAGAATTCACTACCATCTTATGGAAGAAATTTCTCTTTATCTCAGTGCTAAATGCCAAATCTTTATCCTTAGTACTATAACTGGTAATTCGATACAGTATATCCAGATGAAATAATATCCTAGCATTAACACTGCCGAGCATCTCTAAGGATTTGATATGTTTTAATGAGATCATTTTTTCCAATCTTCCTTCAGTCCAATAAGGAATATACACAGCAGAATCCCAAAAGATAGTCCAGTGATGTCTCTGATATATTCCAACACTAGTTGTGAATGGCACCAGACTTCCTGCTTTCCTGTTTTACTAAATATTACTGCTTTCCTCACGGGAAATCAGTCCAACCTCTGACACTTCATCATGTTCAGTGTACAGTAGGATTGTGAGTACAGTAGGGTTGTACGGATGGTTCTTGTGGTGCTCTGGTTGTGTTCCTACCCCTGACAAGAATTGTAACATTAACAGAAGTTGCTGGAAAAGCTCAGCAGGTCTGGAAACATCTGTGAAGAGAAATCAAAGTTTTGTTTCTGATTTACAGCATCTGCAGTTCTTTCGGGTTTTATTAAGAGTTGTAACATGTCTGAACAGATTGATAGAACGTATCTACACCATGGCCTTTAAGTTTGCGATACTTTCTTCCCAGTTGTGGTGAAAATTTCTCACAACACACCCGACCAGGTTGATTCAAAATACTTATAGGAGAAGTACAGCATAATGCAGTGCAGAACGAACCTGAAACATATGCACATTTCAGATTCAATCCTTCAGCTGATTTTCTTTCAACTGAATCAGCTAAAGACATTTAAACTTTTTAAATGTTTAACTTTATGCATGTGAGAGAATTTAATTTTCAATAAATTCACCTCGTTTAGTTCAAAAATCTAAAAAAAACTGCATGGGTAAGTCATTGCTGTCTGGCACAAGACAAGCTTTACCGCTTTAGGATAATAAATTGCTTATGTCTCCATAGATAATCTTTCAGTTTATAGAAGATGTTTTGAAACCTACAATCAATGAAATGCCAGAGTGGAAACCTTATGTGCTTTGAACAGTTCAACTGCTTTTAAAGAGAAGTGACAGGTGACCCGGAGGATAGCAAGGAAGCACTGCCTTCAGCAAAACTGAAATACAACTGCTTTGGGATCTGCTTGCTGGAGATTGGGATTGTAAGCAAACATGAATAATGAATAGATCATCTGTGGATTTACTATTAATCCACTGGCTGGAACCTGCTTTGAGCTAATCTGGAAACGACAAGGTGCTAGATAAATGGTTGTTTTTCTCTACCCTAACACACAGCGCTGTAATGGAACCAGTCCAGGCAAATAAAATTAGATAAAATAAAGAAACTTAACACTAATTGTACTCCTTTTGTATAAAATAATGTGTATAGGATCAGTGACAGCAACTACAGTCACGCAAATAAAAGTTTTGTAATTATAATTCTAAGGCTGAACTGAGTTAGAACACTATCAGACATCAGGACCATATCCAATTCTGTAAACTGTCAGTGAGAACAGCAAGTGTTGTGGATTAATCTTCTGGAGGAGACCAATTACTTAGCTGCTGCAAGGAAGGTGTAGGGAGATGACTGTAAGAGAAGCTGATGGAACTGCAGCCATCTCTGCTCCCTTGAGCACTGTTTCTAAGAGGAGAAAGTGAGGACTGCAGATGCTGGAGATCAGAGCTGAAAATGTGTTGCTGGAAAAGCGCAGCAGGTCAGCCAGCATCCAGGGAACAGGAGAATCGACATTTCGGGCATAAGCCCTTCTTCAGGAATGAGGAAAGTTTGTCCAGCAGGCTAAGATAAAAGGTAGGGAGGAGGGACTTGGGGGAGGGGCGTCAGAAATGTGATAGGTGGAAAGAGGTCAAGGTGAGGGTGACAGGTCAGACTGGGGTGGGGGCGGAGAGGTCGGGAAGAAGATTGCAGGTTAGGAAGGCGGTGCTGAATTCGATGGATTTGACTGAGACAAGGTGGGGGGAGGGGAAATGAGGAAACTGGTGAAACCCGAGTTCATCCCTTGTGGTTGGAGGGTCCCTAGGCGGAAGATGAGGCGCTCTTCCTCCAACCATCATAGATGATGTGGGTGGAGGTGCAGGTGAATCTGTGGCGGATATGGGAGTTTCCTTTTGGGCCTTGGAGAGGAGTGAGGGGGGAGGTGTGGGCGCAAGTGTTGCACCTCCTGCGGTTGCAAGGGAAGGTGCCGGGAGTGGTGGTTGGGTCGGTGGGGGGTGTGGATCTGACAAGGGAGTCGCGGAGGGAGTGGTCTCTACGGAAAGCTGATAGGGGTGGGGAGGGAAATATATCCTTGGTGCTGGGGTCTGTTTGGAGGTGGCGGAAGTGACGGCGGATGATGCGCTGTACATGGAGATTGGTGGGGTGGTAGGTGAGGACCAGTGGGGTTCTGTCCTGGTGGCGGTTGGAGGGGCGTGGCTCAAGGGCGGAGGAGCGGGAAGTGGAGGAGATGCGGTGGAGGGCACCGTCGGCCACGTCGGGGGGGAAATTGCGGTCCTTGAAGAAGGAGGCCGTCTGTGTTGTGCGTATTTTGAACTGGTCCTCCTGGGAGCAGATGTGGCGGAGTCGAAGGAATTGGGAGAATGGGATGGTGTTTTTACAGGGGGCAGGATGGGAGGTGGTGTAGTCCAGGTAGCTGTGGGAGTCGGTTGGTTTGTAGTAGATGTCCGTGTTGATTCGGTCGCCTGAGATAGAAATAGAAAGGTCGAGGAAGGGGAGGGAGGAATCTGAGACTGTCCAGGTGAATTTGAGGTCGGGGTGGAAGGTGTTGGTGAAGTGGATGAACTGGTCGGGGTGGAAGGTGTTGGTGAAGTGGATGAACTGGTCGGGGTGGAAGATGTTGGTAAGAATATTCTTCAGGGACTGCCTTTGCAATGGGAGGCCTCATCCCACAGATACCCTTAGGTTTGTCATTAATGTTCACAATCCAAAAAAAATATCCTTAGTATTACTGTGCAGCTACCACTTCACTTGTTGTCAAGGTCCTGGCTCCATCATGGAGCTTGTGCAATGATGTTGGAATTGCAATGACCTTGGAAAACAGAGCTCAGTTCACCAATTTACAAAACTAATTGACTTCTCACTGCTGCCACGTGGGCCATCAGCTGCATTCCAAAATCATTTCTAGAAAGTTTGGGAACCCGTTGGGATACCAACACGATGGTTTTCAATGCTATTTTCCTGGCACTCATTGCTTTTACATCCCTATCCTGCACTAAAATTCCTATCTTGCAGAAACTCGGAAAAGCAATCAAATCCTGATGTTCTAATATATGTCTGGCTTTGAACTTAATTTATTTGATGTTATTGCAGGAAGGTAGGAAACAGTTTTGCGTTCTATCAGATGATAGAAACAGTCTATTCTGACACAAGGTCAGTCATTTATCTTTAAGACAGAAAATTAAATAAATATACAAACTAAGCTACACATTAACATATTATGATAGTGCAAGAAATAATTTAATGTCATATATGCAGTTCTCTCATCTCAGAATTCAATTTCCAGTATGGACACTTGAACACATAACCTAGGCAGATACGGCAGTGCAGTACTTATAGTATTGCCATATTATTGACTGTATTGTTGAAGCTACCATCTCTCAAATGAGATATCGGTCTGAAACCCAAATGTGTCATCAAGATGATCTACCATATTTCAAGCCACTAATTCAAGAAGATCCATCACTCAATTAACATCACTAACAAATAAGCATGCCTGACCATACTTTTATGGCAGATGCAGTATAATTTGGATAAGTGCAAGGTTATTCACTTTGGAAGCAAAAAACTAGAAGGCAGATTACGACCTGAATGGCTGTAAATTGGGAGAAGGAAGCATGCAGCTGGACCTGGGTGTCCTTGTGGACCAGTTGCTGAAGTTAGGTATGCAGGTGCAGCAGGTGGTAAAGAAGGCAAGTGGTTTGTTGGCCTTCAATGCAAGAGGTTTCAGATGCAGGAGCAAGGATGTATTGCTGCAGTTATACAGGGACTTGGTGAAGCCACACTTAGAATATTGTGAGCAGTTTTAGTATTCTTTTCTGAGGAAGGATGCTCTTGCTCTCGAGGGAGTGCAAGACTGAGGAGAGATTGACTAGATTAGGATTGTTTCCGCTGGGGTTCAGGTGAGTGGGGGGGCATCTCATAGAGATTCATAAAATTCTAACAGGACTAGACAGGGTAGACACAGGGAGTATATTCCTGATGGTGGTGCATCTAGAACTAGGGGTCACAGACTGAGGATTCCGAGTGGACCATTTAGGATGGAACTGAGGAGACATTTCTTCATCCAAAGAGTGGTGGGCCTGTGGAATTCATTGCCACAGGAAGCAGCTGAAGCCAAAACATTGAATGTATTTAAGGGGTTGCTAGATATAGCACTTGGGCGAATGGGACCAGGGGTTATAGTGAGAGAGGAGGATTAGGATATTGACCAAGATGATCAGCCATGATCGTGATGAATGGCGGAGCAGGCTCGAAGGGCCGAATAGCCTCCTCCTATCTTCAATGTTTCTACATTTATTTCAACTCCATGGGACTTTGCTATGTGCAAACTAGATGCCAGTTTTACCTACATAAGACTGACCAGTTTTACTAAACTATCAACTAGATAGAAAGGACCTCAGCCCATCTTGGAATTGATGTGATAAGTTGATATGCAAATGGATTTTCCTTCTTCATTAACAAATAACACTCTAATAAGCAATTAAATCAAAGAAGATCATATAAAATAAAGTGGCTGAATACTAATTCTACTTCCATCAAGAGTGGTGACATAACACAACATCCCCCCTTTATTCAAAGATAATGGCTTACCTCAGATCAATATGCATGGTTGCATTTTGTTAATTTGATAATTATACAGATAAGTAAAACAGAATTTGCAAGACAAAAATTCAAACTTCAATGTAACATTTTAGAGATTGGACCACTCATCCCGATCTGGTAATCATGTACTTATCTACGTAGATGCAAAGTGTTCACTGTTACACTCGTTTGGCAATTTGATAATCAATATTACCACACAATAACCATCAAAGTATTCTTGCACAATGAAAGTGAGGATAATTGGTATACTGGCTTCTGTTCCTTTGCAATGAAGCACCATGATAAGTAAAAACTTCATATGATCTGAACTGGTTGCATATTTCAAAAACCTTTATTGTTATTTAAGTGTTTGAATCTGGACTTCTCATTCTCACATTCTGCCCAGTGCAGAGTTTTGGTAGTTCTCTATCAGCTTACTTATTGTGCATCTCTTCCATCCTCCTTTGTTTTTGAGGAAGAACATCCTGTATTTCAGAATGGTTGGACAATTGATTGCTGGGCAAGGTCACTTGCACCTGCCTTCCGAGTGTAATTTGTTCTGTGGACGGTAATCTCTTTTTCATTGGCATTGCAAGAAAATGCATAAATCTTGCTTTGTTGCTTGACACTTAATGATCACTCATTTGATAATATATTCCTTGCATGCTGCTCGCCAGTTCAGGCACGGAATGGGGGTGATGATTTGATACAGGTAACTCTCTAGCTAGTAGATGTGAAACAGTTTGCTAGCGTAGTGTTGAGTATAATTGCCCTTGTCTGACACAGTTTGATGTATCATCAAATAAACTGAAAATGGCGCTCATGTGTTAGTAACACAATTGTTGCTAAGTCATCAAACAATGGGAAATTTAGAGGAATAAACTGTCAGAAGGATATAATGTTCCCTGTGCACAGAATAGGTCTGTTACTATTCACTTCAAGGAGTGAATAGAAACATTGAAACTAGGAGCAAGTGGAGTCTGTTTGCAACTTTGAGCCTAATCTGCCATAGACATACTGGTAGAACTTTGTCACTGTGAATACCATGGCCAAACCTTCTTTCCCGATCAGGGCATACGTCTGTTCTGTCTCTGTCAAGGTTTAGGTGCATATGCAATTGCTCCCAACAGTGTTGTAATAACATCCCTGTCCCATAGGGGAAGGCATTGCAGATTAGAATGAGGTGTCTCAGGGGATTGAAATATATTTGTTGATGGTAATTGTTTAACCTTCACAAAAGCTTTCTCTTATGACATTTGTCATGACCATTTCTGACTATTTTTTCCAAAGCAGGACATGGAGGGGTGGCATCAAGGTTGGGTATGAATTTCCCATAGGAATTTATGAGACCTAGGAAAGTCTTCAATTCTGTTCTGATCCTTGGAATCAGGGCCCTTTTCATGGCCTCCATCTTCTCTTTGACAGGGTGTAATCTGTCTTTATTATAGACCTGAAACATCAGACGTTTACTGTGTTCGTGCAATCTCTGTGATACCCGAGTAGTCAGTTGCGAGTGCAAGTGAGAAGGCTCTCTGCCGCTAAGTTTTACTTCAGACAAAGTTGCATTATTATTTAAGTGATTTATGCTGTAAATAAAGTATAACAGTGATGCGTATACCCTCTGCATTTTATTTCTTTTATTTAGTGTGTTTTTACATTGATTTTGCAGACCACTTGATCAACTGGAATATTCAATCAGCTGGTACACTAACTGGTGCTAGTTAATAAAAAGTTTGCTGTATTTAGGTCAGGCTTCTGGGACTACATAGATCTTGGCTCTACTGCCTTTTGTCATTACGAGACCCTCTTGGAACATTTCTGGATCCTTCCTAGTGACTTTATGTGGTCGTCAGTACTGATTTTACAGATCTGTTGACAATCCAGGTGGATTTTCTGTAGCCAGTCCCTTTGCAAAAGGTTGGAACCTGACACTTGTATCACCAGTAAAGGGAGTGGAACGGTCTACTGCTCTGTATAACTGGAGTGGTCCCAATAAAGGCTCCCAGTGCAGGTGGCCAATCTAGCCTTGGTGCCTAGCAGGCTGAAAGGCAATTTGCTCCATCAGAGTTTCCAAAAGGATTTTTCCCCAAAAATGGATACAATGGCATCTATGTCAAACTCTGTCTCCAGGGAGTGGCCATTTGCCTGAAAATCAATCTTACCTGGGGCCACTTTGGGAACAGTGTTGCAATTTAGCTGTATCCATTCCTCATCCTCAGACTGACATATTTGCAAAGCCTCCCTTATTGCTTGCTGCATCTGCTTGTCTACTTTCTTTAACTCAGATCCTTTGTAGATCCACATTTCCCAGAAAAAGAGTGAGGGGAGAGTGACAGAGAGAGAGAGAGAAAGAAAGACAGGGATTAATTTCACTAATGAAATAACACTCAGCTTTTCTGTGTTTCACACCAAAGTACGTTGTGCTGCATCTGCCAAGTATTATTCCATTCACTTAATTTGTCTAAAATATCTTGAAGCTTTAATTCTACCTGCTAATCTTCTATAGGATTTATTAAAAGCCTATTGCAAATCCAAATACACCAAATCCATTGACTCTCCCTTACCTATTCAATTACTCACATCCTCAAAAAATTCCAATAGATTTGTTAAAAATGATTTACCTTTCATAAACCCAATCTGGCCTTGTCTAACCTTGTTTATGTTTTCCAAATATTCTGTTATCATTTCTTTTATAATAGATTCTAAAAACATCTGCACTACTAATGTTAGGCTAACTGGTCTGTCATTCTGTTTTCTCTCTCTCTTTTTAAATATTGAGATTGCAATTATGACCCTTCATCTGTTAGACCAACCCAAGCCTTAAAATTTTGGAAGATGACCATCAATGCTTCTAGTATATCCAAGACCACTTCCTTCAGACCACTTTGGGATGTAGATTATTAGGTCCTGGTGATTTTACAATTTTTAACCCACTAACCTTCTGAGCAACCTTTTCTTATTAATGCAGACTTCTTTCAATTCTGCTCTGTTTGACTCTTGTTTCGCTAACATTTCTGGGAAATTATTTATGCCCTTAGTTATGAAGGCAGTATATGTTCAATTCTTCCATCATTTCTTTTATACCCATTAATAATTTCTCAGTGTCCTCTTCACATAAGAACGTTGTGTGGATGTAAAGGCTCCCACTGCTGCTGGGATTGATACATTTATCATATCTCATTTGGAATAACAAATTGTAGAATCATAGAGATGTACAGCACAGAAATAGACCCTTCGAGTTCATTAGCTGCATCAGAATATTATTTCAATGAGCCACCATACACTGCAGCACAGAGGAACTACGCAGAGCAGAGGAAAATTACCTATACAGTGTATTTGAAAAGAACGGGTACCCAATGAACACAGTTTGCTGATTTCTCAGCAACAAACCCAAAGAAGCAGACAAAACATGACTAGAAACCCTAGCCACTATCCCCTACATCAAAGACATCTCAGAAATGACTGCCAGACTACTCAGACCCCTTGGCATCATGGTAGCCCATGAACCCGCCAACACACTAAAACAGCAGCTAATGAACTTGAAAGACCCTATGCATCCAACAAGCAAAACTAATGTCAGTTACAAAATACCGTGCAAGGACTGTAACAAACACTACATTGGACAATCAGGCAGAAATCTAGCCACCAGCATACATGAACATCCAATAGCCACAAACGACATGACCCTCTCTCACTAGTATCCTTGCATACAGATAAAGAAGGACACTGCTTCAACTGGGACAACACATCCATTCTAGGACAAGCCAAACAGAGACACGCACGAGAATTCCTAGAAGCATGGCATTCCAACCAGAACTCTATCAACAAACATGTTGACTTGGATCCAGTTTACCACCTCCTGAGAAAAAGAACAGGAAATGACACCACCATAGGAAATGACGTCACCACAGGAAATGACATCACCAACCCAAGGAAATCCTAACATAGAAATAGAAAGCAAGAAACACTAGCATTGCTTTGTCTCGAGGCTCATTGAAGATGTTACCGAGTATAGTGACGAAACGTCTGAAAATGAATCTTCCAGCTCAGCGAACAAACCTACATCCAGAACCTCAATCTGAGCTACAAATCTTCTCAAAACTCGCTTCCTATTCATATACCCAACCAGATGCCTTTAGTTGTTTTATATATTAACTTAGTCCTGCAAGTATTCAAGCTCAAGTGCTATCTCTCTTATGCATTCAATACCCATGTATCCCTGATGTAATATGGCCATGATATCTTGCAGCAATTTTTTTTTTGTATTCAGAACTATTTGTCTTGAAAATGTGACATACCAAATTTGTCTCTGAGTAGCCAAAATGAACGATCTCCTCAAATACTTCTTTGATACTGACATGCCTACCTGGACAATGACCATTTCCAAATCTTCTAGCTGATTATCTTTGGCAGTTGCTGATTTCAACTGTTCACACATACTCTCGGTAAAGTGCAATAGATCAACCTCAAAGATATCTTCAACTTGAAGTCTAGGGTTTCAAGATCAAGAGGAATATCTTGCAGTTATGTGGGTTGAGTAATCTATTCAGTGTTTCAGATGCTTCCTGGTATCGGATTATATCTCACTTACAAATAATATCTTTGGAGATCACTGACTGATTTAATTTAAATCACATGGGGTCTGATTTACCACACTGGGTGTGGTTTGAATCTCATGAATACGGACTATACTGAGATCTGTGCATACAGATGGTACTGCCACTTCAGGAACATTGATATCTACCAGATAGAAGATTTCTGGAAGCCAAGATAAGCCTCTATGATAACATTGCAGTGTGATACTTCCAATGCATGGAACTGATCATCAATCATAACTGTGAAATAGTCTTGTGCAGGCTTTATATAGAGCATCACTTGCTGAATTATTTGATCTTCAGGATGCATGGTAGTTATATGCTGGCACTACCTGCCAAGTTGATTTTAACTTTAATGTGTGCTGTCCTGCCTTTTCAGAACATATTTTAGTGGTTATAAAGGCTACTGATTGCCGGACACCTTTGACACAGTGTCTGAAGTTAACATTACGGAAAGCTTGGTCATCTTCTAAAATTTCCCTTTCGTTCAGTTGACTTTGACCCTCACTGATGTACAGTATGTGTGTCTGTACACCTAACACTTTGCTTGCTGACAGTATTGTGACATTGTACTGTCCTGTTGGTGAACTATGTTTTGTTTTGGGGTCTTGCTTGCTTTTGGAGTCAGATTTCCAGCCCACTGTCCTTCAGTGTCTGATACTTTACAGCTCGAAAGCTTTTCAGTGGGTGTGACAAACCCCAGAACCCACTGGGTGTGACAAGCTCCAGAAGTTACAGGTTATGTTCATTTGGTGTGCTTTGTTGACCATGGCAATTGTGTACAATGCACCTAAAGCATGGAATTGTTGTTGGCCTGGACATTTGGCTTCATACTTCTGTCCATCCTCAAGTAATGCATCAAAGCCTTTTTTTAGTCAAAAAGGTTTTTCCCAAAGGCCTTAATTTTTGCCGTGGCAATGACTAACTCTATAAGTTTCTCTGACTGCTCCTCTATGGTAAAGTCACACTCAAGACCATTGCTACAGCATCTTCCAACAAACTCGTCAATAAACTCCTGGAGTTGCACTTTGATTCACAATTGAAGTCCTGAAATGAATTCTTATTTTGAGTTGCTCTTCGAGATTCTTCCAGATTTGTTCTGGACATGTTAATTGTGAGCTTTGAAAGAACTTGTACTCTAATTGAAAAGAAATTTACTGTGCTTTCTTGATGGTTAAAGCTCCAGTTACAGATCTACAAAGCGGTTTGTAGTCTCAGAACCTGGTACGGATTATTGTCCAAACTGTTGACCACTTAGTCTTCAATTAGTTTTCCAAAGATACTGGATATTTTACAATCAGCACTGCTGTCATGATAAGATTTTACCGGTAACAGGGCTTTTTATTTGATATAATAATGATTACACAGTCTCCAGTACTATATGAAATTGAGCACAGAAATCTTTGGATTGAAGAATCCAACTTATTCCAACTTCCATACATATAAACATTAACTTCCTAACATACCTAAATATCTGAGCTTATATAACACTATTTTTTTTACAACATAGAGCATCCCTCCAGTTGAGTGTCATGCTTAAAATTATGGGGTAAGTCTGAATTGAGGTCTTGTACTTTTAGGTCACATGTTATGATACACTGATGATACTATGACTGTGTCTCTTAAAGGCATACTGATAAGAAATAGGTTACCTCAATTCGCATTTTAAGAAGTTTGAAGGTTTGAGACTAGAAGTGTTTGATTAAAATGATGAAAAGGATATTTGAAGCTGAAAGAGTCCAAGCTCAAGTCCAAGTCCCAATTCCCAAGACTGGGAATTGAAGTCGTTGCCAAGTCAAATCCAGTGTGTGGTATAGAAGGAACTTTCACTGGTGTTTCAGAATTGTGAAGGGTTACTGTTGAGTTTAATGAGATTGTAATTTATCATATGTGTTGAAATCTTTGAACTTGCATTATATGGAAATAATTAGGTTTGTCTCTGATGTTATTTGTTTTCCACAACAAACATTTGTGGAAAAGTAGTAAAATAGAAAAACCTAACTATTTACATATAACACAAGTTTAAAGTTTTTAAAACACACAATAAATTACAAAACCCATTAAACCCAACAGTATTCATTCACCTTTGTTTATTATTACAACTAAAAGTGCAGCATTGTATGTTTGTATCTCAGAGAAAGACTAGTACATTAAAAACAAACAACAAAAAAAAATCTATCAAGCTAAATTTCAGTAATAGCATCAGCTAGGGTTATAAAAATCAGAACACTTGGTAGAATTTTGCATTTGCTGTTTTAAATAGGGAGCTGTGTCTTTCTTTAAAAAATAATGGCAACTTGGTGATTCTGAATATAAAACACCTGTATTGGGTGAGGTTTATTACATGGAAACTTGACTAAAGCTAATCTGGAGAGGTAACAGCCAACCTGAAGGAACACACAGGGAATGTAATGATTCAAGTGATTATCCCACATTTGGAATTGCAAGAAATTGGTTCGGTTATTAATTAAAAACTGTATTTAGAAGAAGAAAAGTAATAAAAAGACTTGAATTAGGAGAGAGAGTGGGTTTTGAAGGTAGAGATAAGACTGGAAATGCCAGTTTACTGGAAGAACGATCTGCAGAGTACAAAGCTGACAAAGAAACTCTGGGCTTATGAGCTTGTTGCTGAAGTTTGTCAATTAAAATTTAGGAACTCAAAGGAAAGAAGTTTAATCAGACATTTATGGAATTCACAAGGGGTAAAGAAATGCTGTGGGATCATTAATTTGGATCACTGAAACCCGAGAACAATTTTGAGAATGTAAGTGAAATTATGATCATGGAAAAATTCAGAATTAGTTTTCCTTAAAATTTAAATATATATTTAGATTAGCATCAAGATTAGAGAAGCAGAAGTTCTGTTATTATCACAATTTGCACATTTGTAGAATTCTTTGCTACAGAGGACCTGACAGACTGGATTGTGAAGTATAGAAAATCCTAATTAAAATGCAACTAGGCAACAAGTTACCTTAGATTTGGTATTGTATTATTAAAAGGAATTAACCAATAATCTTGCTGACAAGGTGCATTAGGGAAGAGTGACCATAACACGATAGAATTCTTCACTAAGATGGAAAGAGAAGTCCAATCTGAGGCTCGGGCCCCAAATCTAAACAAGGAAAACCATGAAGGCACATGCATGAGCTGGCTGCAATGGATTGAGTAACTTCAATAAAAGGCAAAATAAAAAACAGAAGAACTGTAGATGCTGTAAATCAGAAACAAATATAGAAATTGCTAGAAAAGCTTAGCAGGTCTAACAGTATCTATGGAGAGAAATCAGAGTTAAAGTTTCAGGTCGAGTAACCCTTCCACAGAACAGTGAGGAAGGGCCACACAACCCAAAAAGTTAACTCTGATTTCTCTCCAGAGATGCTGTCAGACCTGCTGAGCTTTTTCAGAAATGTCTATTTTTGTTTCATTAAAAGGCTTATCAGTAGAATATTATAGAATCTCCTACAGTGTGGTAACAGGCCCTTCAGCCCAACATGTCCACACCGACCCTCCGAAGAGTAACCCACCAAGACCCATTCCCCCATCATATTTTCCTTTGGTTACCCCTGACTGATGCACCTAACCTACACATCCCTTAACACAATGGGCAATTTAGAATGGCAAATTCACCTAATCTGCGCATCTTTGTATTGTGGGAGGAAACCGGAGCACCTGGAGGAAGCCCACACTGACACGGAGAGAATGTGCAAACTCCACTCAGTCACCTGAGGCTGGAATCAAACCCAGGCCCCTGGTGCTGTGAGGCAGCAGTGCTAACCACTGAGCCATCGTGCTGTGGTAGATGGGCAACAACTAATATTTGGAGGATAATGCATGCCTTGCAACATATATATTTCTTTGTGGTACAAAAATAGCAGAAAAATGGTCCAACCATGCCTAACAAAAGAAATTGATGACAGTATTAGAGGATAAAGTTCCTATAAAAAGGAGCAAAACTGAGGAGTGGAGCAGATTAGAATTTAGCATTGGAGGATCAAGTGTTATAGTCAAAAAGTGAAGAGATCTACAACACACTAAAAGGCTCTTCAGCCCATGTGGACACAAACAACTATTCTAAACCAATTTTCTAGTACATAACACATAGCTTTGTCTGCTTTAGCATAAGAAATGCACATCTAAATGCTTCATAAATGTTGACAATTTCTGTCTCTACCATACTTAAAGGCAGTGAGTTCCAGATTCTCATTTTGTCTAAACCTTCTACCCCTTCCCCAAAACCTGTGTCCCCAGTCATTGATCCCTCCAACAAGGGGATGTGTTTCTTTCTGTAGGTATGCCCTGTTTATATTCCTTATAAATTTAGACATCTCAATCATATCCCTTCTCAATCTTCTGTGTTCTCAGGAAAACAACCCAGTCTAATCAATCTGTCTTCATAACTGAAGTTTTGCAACCAACGAACATCTGGTAAATCCCCTCTGCTCTCTCTCCAGTGCTATCACATCTTTCCAATAATGTGGATTCCACATTACTCTAGATGTGGCCTAACCAATATTTTATGCAGTTCCAGCATTACTTCCCTGTTCTTAAACAATATGTTTCAGCTACTAAAGGCAAGTACACCTTTTGTCTTCATAACCACTTTAGCCACTTATCCTTTTACTTTAAGGTACCAGTACACATGCCTCTGATCCTCAGTGCTTCCCAGGGTCCTACTGTTCATCATGTATTTCCTTGCTTTGTTTGACCAGCCCAAGTGCATTACTTCACATTTATGCAGAATATCCAGATTCCATTTGCTACTGATCAGGTCATCTGGCCAATAAGTCTATATCCTCCTGTATTCTAAACGTATCCCCCTCGCTATTTCCCACTCCAAAACTTATTGTACCATCTGCGAGCTTACTGATCAATTCTGTTACATTCCAGTCTAAATCATTCATGTAAACCCCCATGGGACCTCACTGGACACAAACTTCCAGTGGTAAAAACACCTCAACCATCACCTTCTGCTTCTTGCCATTCAACCAATTGCGGATCCAACTTAACAAATTTTCTTGGATCCCAAGGGCTCTTACTTTTTCAATCAGTCTCCCATGTGGGACCTCATCAAAAGCCCAAGTGGACTCCATCAAAAGTTTTGTTCTCATCTACACACCTCTTCAGAGAATTCAATCAAGTTGGGTAGACATGATCTCCCCTTAGCAAACCATATTGACTGTTCTTATCTATGCTAATTTTTTTTAAAATTGTATTACAGATCTCCTCCCCACTTTCTATACCTACATTGTCCCTCTCACCACTGAACATTGGTATAAAGTATTCATTTAGGAGCTTTATCTATTTCTTTGGCTCCATGCACAAATTATCACTGCAATCCTTAATGGGCCCTATTCTTTCCCTTGTTTTTCTTTTATGTTCATGTACCTGTATAACAACTTCGGCCTTTCCTTCATCTTCCAATATTCATTCACTTTTCCTTTTTAGCTCTCCCTATCTCCTTATTATGTTCCCTCTCGTGCATCTATACTCCTGCATCTAGTTCAGGGTAAGACAGATGTTGGAAGTACTGTCATGAACCAAGATTATATATGATTGTTAAAAGTGTAGAAAATATTTATCCAGATTATTACTTTGTGTAGTGCTACAGCAAGAACAAGAACAATTTACATGTAAAAAACTTACACCAGGGAGGAGGAGAGATTGTTTTATATACGGAGCTGTTGGAGAATCCTACACATGGATGGCTCTGGAGAGAGTTTTATTTTATCTGGAGATTGAAAGCTGACAGAGGACTTGAGGCGGCGGGTTTTTTTTATTTGTTTCACTAAGTGCTTGATTTTTTTTCAATATTTATATGTTTCAATTTTTTTTGCATGATTAGGATTAAAATATGTGAGTAAGGAACTGTTGTTTATTTTTATATACAAAGTGCTATTGATAGCTTCTTTTTAGACTTAATGTCACTGAAGGTATTCAAGAGACACACAGTATGATGACTAGTAGATTTAGAGAAGTGATTACACAACAGGATCAGTCAGATAGATGGGTGACTGTCAGGAAAGGTAAGAAAGTAGTCCAGAAGTCCCCTGTGGCTACTCCTCTCTCAAACAGATATTCCGTTTTGGGTACTGTTGAAAGAGATACTCTGTCAGAGAAAAATAGATAGGGCAGGCAGATCTTAAGGCACTAAGAATTAATCTTACGTTAAGCAGAGTTTGTTAAGATTTAAAAGAATAATTGTTATAGGGGACTCTCTTGTCACGGGCACAAACAGAAGATATTGCAGCATTGAGTGTGAATATCCTGGTTGGGGGTTGGTTGGGGGGCGGGGGGGGGAGGATTTGTTAGTTCTATTTCTGGAGCTGTAAACATTTACAGAGAGAGTGAGGGGATTTCCTAAGGAGCAGTGAAGATAGAAAGACAGATGAGGATAGTTCTGAATCAGAAAAGACAACGTTAATTAGAAAAGACAGACAAGAGCGAGTCAGAGAATAAGGTCATTAAACTGCATTTATTTCAATGCAAAAGGTCTTACAAGTAAGACTGACAAGCTCAGGTCATGTACTGGAACATAGGACCGGGGCGTCTTGGCTATTACAGAAACTTGACTGATGCAAGGACAGGACTGGCAGCTCATTGTTCCGGGTTTTAGGTGTTGTAGGAAGGATAGAAAGGGAGGCAAGAGAGGAGGGGGATCTGACAGTTTTGATTAAGGAAAACATTACTTTTGTAATTAGAGGGGATATTTCTGAGGAGTCATTCAGTGAAAGTATATGGTTGGGAAATTAGAAGTAAGCAAGGGATGATCATGTTGATGAGACTGTATTGTTGCACCAGCAGCTCCCCACCACCACCCCTCCCTGCCTTCGGGGGCAATAGTCAGAAGGAAATTGAGCAGCAACTATGTAGAGTTATGTCAGAAATATGTAAGAAATAATAGAGTTGTAATAGCAGGAGATTTAAGTTTCCAAATATTAACTGGAGCTGCCATTGTGCTAAAGCTTTGAATGGTGATGGACTTTTGTCAGATGTGTTCAAGTAAACCTTTGTTATCAATACGTATTTGTATGAATGGGAGCAAAACTTAACCTTCTCTTGGGAAATAAGGCAGGGCATGTGACTGAACTGTTAGTAGGGGAATACTTTGGAACTCGTCATCATAATTCCATTAGGTTTAAAATAGTTATGGAAAAGGATAATTAATTGGAGTAAGCAAATTTTAAATGGTGTAAAAAAACAAACTTTCAAAAGTTGATTGGAGTGGACTGTTCACAGGTAAAGGAAAGACTGGCAAGTGGGAGGCTTTCAAAAGTGTGATAATGAGAGTTCCAAGATGTTATGTCCCAGTTAGAGTGAAAAGTAAGGTTGCTAAGATTAGGGAATAATGGATCAATAAAAATATTGAGGTTCTAGTGAAATAGTGAAGAATAGTGAGTTTCTAGGGGGCGGCACAGTGGCTCAGTGGTTCAGGGGGCAGCACGGTGGCTCAGTGGTTAGCACTGCTGCCTCACAGCACCAGGGTTCAATTCCCACCTTGGGTGACTGTCTGTGTGGAGTTTGCACATTCTCCCTGTGCTTGCATGGATTTCCTCCGGGTGCTCCGGTTTTCTCCCACGGTCCAAAGATGTGCAGATTAGGTGAATTGGTGATGCCAAATTGCCCATAGTGAAAGCTGCATTAGTCAAGGGTAAATGTAGGCTGGAGGAGTGGGTCTGGGTGGGTTGCTTTTCTAAGGGCCAGTATGGACTTGTTGGGCCAAAGGGCGTGTTTCCATACTTTAGGGAATCTAATCTAATCATAAAGAAGTTAGATGTAGACACCTGGGATCAAATGAATCTCGTCAAGAGTATAAAGAGTATAACAGCATTCATAAAAAGGAAATCAGAAGGCAAAGAGAAGATATGAGATAGCTTTGGCAAATCAGGTTAAGGATAATCCAAAGTGATTCTACGAGTACATTAAGAGCAAGAAAGTGACTAGAGAGAGTGGCCCCCTTAAAGATCATCAAGGTCATCTTTGTGTTGAACTTCAGGAGATGAGAGAAATATTAAAGGAATATTTCACTTCAGTTTTTACTGTGGAGAAATAAATGGAGCCCAAAGAATGCAGGGAAATAAATACTGATGTTTTGAAATAAGTTCAAAATGCAGAAGAGGAATTATTGGAGATCTTAGAAAGATCTCCAGGACCTGATCAAATGTTTCCCAGCACATTGTGGGAAGTTAGGGAAGAAATTGCAGGGCCTACCAGAAATATTTGTCTCATTTATATCCACAGGTGAGATGCCAGAGATCTGGAGGGTGACTAATGTTTTGGATCTATTTAGTAAAGATTGTAAGGAGAAGACTGAAGACTATAGATCTGGGAGCCTAACATTGGTGGTGAGTAAGTCATTGGAGTTGATTCTGAAAGATAGGATTTACAAACATTCGGAGAGGCAAGAAATTGTTAGGGATAGTCAGCATCGTTTTGTGTGAGGGAAATCATGTCTCATAAACTTTATTGAGATTTTTGAGGAAGTTATCAAAAATATTGATGAGGGCAGAGCAGTAGCCATTGTTTATGTGGGCATCAATAAAGCATTTGATAAGGTTCTGCATGGTAGACTAATCAGTAAAGTTAAATCAAGTGGGATTCAGGGTGAGCTTGTCAATTGGATACAAAATTGGCTTTACAATTCAAGTCAGAGGGTGGTTGTGGACAGTTAGTTTTTGGACTGGAGGCCTGTGACCAGCTGTGTTCCATAAAGATCAGTGCTTGGGGTCCAGTTTTGTTTCTCATTTATATAAATTATTTAGATGAGAATATAAAAGGCATATTACTATGTCTGTGGATGACACCAAAGTTGGACAGTGAAAAAGGTTATCTAAACTTACAAAGGGGTCTTAATCAATTGGCCCAATGGGTAGAGGAGTAGCAGATAGAGTTTAGATATAAATGTGAGATATTGCACTTTGGTAAACCAAACAAGGGCCAGGAATTATATAATTAATGGTAGAGCCCTGGACAGTGTTGTAGAACAGAAAGACCTAGGGGTTCAGGTCCATAATTCTTTGAACTTTGTGTCACAGGTTGACAGAATGGTTAAGAAGGCATACCTGCTTTCAACGCTCAGATCTTAGAGTATAGGGGTAAGGATGTGATGTTGAGAATATTGGCAAGGCCTCTTCTACAGTATTGTGTGCAGTTTTAATCGCCCGGTTATAGGAAGGATATTACTAAACTGGAGATGGTTCAAAAAATATTTACCGGGATGTTGCTGGGAATGGAAGGTTTGAGTTATAAAGATAGGCTGGATAGACTGGGACTTTTCTCACTTGAGCATAGGAAGTGGAAGGGTGACCTTACAGAGGTTTATAAAATCATGAGAGGCATAGATAAGGTGAAGAGCAAAGGTCTTTTCCCTGGGGTGGAGGAGTTTGAAACTAGGGGCCATATCTTTTAAGGTGAGAGGAGAAAGATTTATAAGGGACCTGAGGGGCAATCTTTTCACTCAAAGGGTGGTTTGTATGTGGAACGAACTACCAGAGGAAGTGGTGGATGCAGGTACAGTTACAACATTTCACAAACATTTGGAAAAGTACATGAATAGGAAAGGTTTGGAGGAATATGGGCCAAATGCAGGCAAGACTAGTTGAGTTTGCGAACATGTCCTGTCTCACCTGAAGACTCAGTATCCTGCAATATTGAGTTGATGGTTGAGAATTTATTAAGAGGGAAAAAAATGGAGTTTGGTAGTCATGTTGCATGGAATATAAAAAGGATTCTAAGAGCTTTTATAGGTATGTAAACGAAAAAAGATAATGAAGACAAATGTATGTCCCATGCGGTCTGAAATGGCAAAATTGATAACAGAAGCAAGGAAATGGCAGAAAAATTAAACAAATATTTTAGCTCTGTCTTCACAGAAGATACAAATAACTTCACAGAAATGCTAGGACAGCAAGGGAATAGGAACTAAAGGAAACAGGAGCTAAAGGAAATTAATGTTAGTAAACAAAAAGAGAGTGCTGGAATGTTAAGGGGACAGAAAGCTGATAATTCCTCAGGCCCTGATAATCTACATCCCAGGGTACGAAAGGATGGATTCATTTGTTGGGGTGGAATGACTAAATGAGTCAATCGACACCCATGTTCACTTCCAGTATAGAAGAGTTTATTGTTTGAACCGATGCAGAGAAAATTTCTGTGCAACCCAGAGGCTTCTCCACTGAACATAGAAAAACATTCACTTTTTATACATTTGTTATTAGCCCATCTTTGGCTGCTAAGAGAGAGCTAAGAAGAGCCAGGAGGGGACATGAGAAGTCATTGGCGGATAGGATCAAAAAAAACCCTCAGGCTTTCTATAGGTATATCAGGAATAAAAGAATGACTGGATAAGGTTAGGGCCAATCAAGAATAGTAGTGAGAAGTTGTGTGTGGAGTCAGAGAAGATAGGGGAAGCCCTAAATGAATACTATTTGTCAGTATTCACACGAGAAAAAGATAATGTGGTCAAAGAGAACACTGAGATACAGGCTACTGGATTAGATGGGATTGACATGCATAAGGAGGGGTGTTAGCAATTCTGGAAAGTGTGAAAATAGATATGCCCCCTGGGCCAGATGGGATTTATCCTTGGATTCTCTGGGAAGCCAGGGAGAAGATTGCTGAGCCTTTGGCTTTGATCTTTATGTCGTCATTGTCTACAGGAATAGTACCAGAAGACTGGAGGATAGCAAATGTTGCCCCTTCTTCAAGAAGGGGAGTAGAGACAACACTGGAAATTATAGACTGGTGAGCCTTACTTCAGTTGTGGGAAAAGTGTTGGAAAGGGTTATCAGAGATAGGATTTATAATCATCTAGAAATGAATAAGTTGGTTAGGAATAGTCAACACGGTTTTGTGAAGGGTAGCTTGTGCCTCACAAACCTTATTGAGTTCTTTGAGAAGATGACCAATCAGATGGATGAGGGTAAGCAGTTGATGTGGTGTGTGTGGACTTCAGTAAGGCATTTGATAAGGTTTCCCATGGTAGGCTATTGCACAAAATCCAGAGGCATGGGACTGAGGTTTTAATTTAGCAGTTTGGATGAGAAATTGAGTAGCTGAAAGAAGACAAAGGGGGGTGATTGATGGGAAGTATTCATCCTGGAGTTCAGTTACTAGGGGTGTACTGCAAGGATCTGTTTTGGGTCCACTGCTGTTTGTCATTTTTATAAATGACCTGGACGAGTTAGTAAATTTGTGGATGACACTAAGGTCGGTAGAGTTGTGGATAGTGACGAAGGATATTATAGGTTACAGAGGGACATAGATAAGCTGCAGAGGTGGGCTGAGAGGTGGCAAAGGGAGTTTAATGTGCAAAGTGTGAGGTGATTCACTTTGAAAGGAGTAACAGGAATGCAGAGTACTGGGCTAATGATAAGATTCTTGGTAGTGTAGTTGAGCAGAGAGATCTCAGCGTCCAGGTGCATAGATCCTTGAAAGTTGCCACCCAGGTTGATAAGGTTCTTAAAAAGGCATATGGTGCAGGTAAGAAGCTAGAAATTTAGCAATGAGAAACTCATGTCCCAAATCCCTGAAAAATGTATTCTAACGTATTCTAATGGTCCTCAGCATTACAGATACCAGTCTTCAGCCAATGCAATTCACTCCACATGATATTAAGAAATGGTTGGAGACATCGGGTACTGCAACCGCTACATTCCAACAATAGTATTGAAGTCTTTGCTCGAGAACTTGCCACTCCCCTAGTCAAGCTCTTCATGTAAGGATACAGCACTGGCATCTACCCAACAATGTAGAAAATTACCTAGGTGTGTCCTAAATGCAAAACCCAGCCAATTCCACTCCATTAGTCTACTCTTGACCATCAGTGAAGTAATAGGTGTCATCAACTGTGCTAACAGGTAGCACCTGCTCACTGATACCCTGCTTAAGACAACTCAACTCCTGACCTCATTACAACCTTGGTTCAGGCATGGATAAAGGAGCTGGATTCCAGAGCTGAGGTGAGAGTGACAGTTCTTGCCATCAAGGCTGCATTTGAAAGGGTGGAATCAAGAAACCTCTACAAAACTGGAATCAGGAGCAAATTCACCACTGGCTGGAATCATACCTAGCAAAAAGAATGATGATGTGATTGTCGGAGGTCAATCATCTCAGCTCAGGACAGCTCTGCAGGAGTTCTTTGGGGTTGGGCCCAAGTCCCAACCATCTGCAGCTGATTCATCAATTAATCTTCCTCCATTATAGATCAGAAGTGGGGATGTTCACTGATGATTGTACAATAGTCAGCACAATTTGTGACTCCTCAGATGCTGAAATAGTCCATGTTCAAATGCAGCAAGACCTGGACAGTATCTAGGCTTGGGCCAACAAGTGGCAAGTAACATTCATGCCACACAAATGCCAAGCAATAACAATGTCCAATAAGAGATGAATGAACCTCTGCCCCTTGATATTAAATAGTGTTATCATCATCCATTATTAACATTCTTGGTGTTACCATTCACCAGAAACTGCAATGAGTAATGCACCTTCTGACTCCCCAAAGTCCTGCCCACTTTCTACAAGGTTACCTCAGTCTGAGGATTTTAGGTTGAAGGTTCCAGACTAGAAGTGTTTTGTTAGAACTCTGAAGGAATTATTTGCAGCTGAGAAAGTCTGAGCACAGTTGTGTGAATACTTAAAGGAAATGCTATCAAACCTTCAGGACAGATCATTCTGCTATAACGTGCATTTTGTTAATGCAAATTCACTGTAACACAACTGATGAATTGGGTTTCTAAAGCTCAAACTTTTAAGCATATATTGGTTATAAACACGATTCCAACCTTCTTACTTTAAATGGCACAATTATTGCATGATGTTCTTACAAGATGAGATTGCATGACAACTGAACTATCACGTTATAGCAAAACCGACTGTACTGGGAATTGAAAATAAGACAGTTATGTTAAACACATAAATGAGATATACATAAGTACCTGGTGCTTCAGCACTGTATTGTGATTGTTTCAGAATATATGAGATTGCAATTTATCATACATTTTGAAATCTTTGATTGGTGCTATATGTAAATAGCTTAGTTTATCCAGAATCTTCATTCATTTATTTTTGTGGCTCGGTGGTTAGCACTACTGCCTCAGTGCCAGATGACCCGGGTTCAATTCCACTCGTGGGCAACTCTCTGTGTGAAGTTTGCACATTCTCATCGTGTCTGCATGTGTTTTATCCCACCGTCCAAAGATGTGCAGATTAGATGGATTGGCCATGCTAAATTGCCCATTGCGTCCAAGGACGTAGAAATGTAGGGTTTCAGGAATAAGGTAGGGGAATATTGGTCTTCGGAGGCTTGGTGTGGATTTGATGGGTCAAATGGCCTGCCTCCCCACTGTGGGGATTCTATTTGTTTATTTCAAATAATAAAATTTTGTTGTATTGTTAAAACTAAATCTGTAGCACTCTGTGCTTGTGTTTCAGAAAAAGGCCACTTTGTTAACTAAAAGCAAAACAAAATATAATCTATCAATACAATCTATCAAAACAAAATGCAATCTATCAAGCCAAATTTTAGTCTGGAATTTTACTGGTCCAGTAATAACATCAGCTGGGATCATAACCACTTCCAAGTCCCACTCACCTGCCAATCCGGTTCAACTCTCTCAACAGCATTAGAAAATCTGCCCCATGAAGTTCCAGTGCTGTTAATGGATGATCCATCCTCTCTGTATAGGTCTCACCAGCCCTAGGATTTGTTCCAATGCCTCAGAGATATAAAGCCCGCCCTCCTGCAGCATCTTTCAACCCACACATTTATTTGCTGAATCTTCCATTTCTGTACTCATCAGCAAGTGGCACTGGCAACATCCTTGAGTTTACTGTTTTTGAAAACGGCTTTTTAATCCATTTCCCAGCTCTATAAAACCTACCTTCAGGGCCTCATCCTTCTTTGAACCTACATACTTAGTACTGATGTGGACTACAATTGCCGCCTATTCACCGCCTCCCATATCAATGTTCTATAGCAGCTCTGTTACATTCTTTGACCCTGGCACCTGGGCAATTGAGTTAGTGGAATCACCTGTCTGATTACCTAACTGTTGAATTCCTTTTCACTATTTCTCTTCCATTCTTCTTTTTCATCATTTGTGTAGCCAGGTCTCCTACAGTGTCACAGACTTGACTGTGGCTGTACTCCTTCCTCATCAATATCTGAAATTGAAAAGCAGTTGGTTTTCTTTATTATTCCATGGGTTGTGGCCATTGTTGACAAGACTGGCATTTGTTTTCCATCCCTAATTAACCTTGAACTGAGGGTTTAGCTATGCCAGAGGATAGTTAAGAGTCACCACATAGGCCAAACCAAGTGAGGGAAGCAGATTTCTTTCTTTGAAGGACAACGGTGAACGAGATGGGTTTTTACAACAATCAGTAATAGTTGTCATGGTCTCCATTACTAAGATTAGCACTCATGACTTCCTATATTTCAAGGGTGCCATTTCTTTGCATTACTTTACAGACAATTTACTATTAATCAAGGGTAGAAAGTTACATTTCTCACTAGCTATTCACTATTCACAATTCCAATGTAAACATCACTTTTTCGCATAAAAATAAAATCACATTTCAAATTCTGCTTGTGCTCCAAGCCCAAAAGCCCCTTTAAATTCTGTTCAGCTCTTGTTTCATCCTACTGTTCTTCAAGCAAACTCTCACTCTCCCCACCACCTTTTATGCTCACTCTGCTCTCATTCATTTTGGTCTGCAAGGTTTTCCCAGTGAGTTTCAGGAAATCCTTCTTGGGATGCATGTGATAACCATGAAACCTTGAGCTAACACAGCAGATGAGCATTTCATTTATTTAAATAGTCTGTCCACCTGTTCCATGATTCGTTCCTGTGCAAGTCAAATTCTGTTTGGATTGAAACTGAAAATCAATGGGTACCTGTCAGTTTCCCAACAGGCTGACAGATTCAGTTGCCTTAACTTGTTACTGACATAGAAATGTGATGGATTAAAATTCTGACCAATCATTTTTGAA
Organism: Chiloscyllium plagiosum; assembly: GCF_004010195.1. Taxonomy (NCBI): domain Eukaryota; kingdom Metazoa; phylum Chordata; class Chondrichthyes; order Orectolobiformes; family Hemiscylliidae; genus Chiloscyllium; species Chiloscyllium plagiosum. The sequence goes on along the minus strand of NC_057712.1, from coordinate 84,686,615 downwards.
TGGCGTCAATACATTCTTGGACGAATTGTTACTTGAATTGTTCTTCTGATTTATTTTGATAATTTGGGTTTTTTAAGATTGCATGTTGAATGGTGAATTATTATTACCCAACTTATAACTTACTATCTAAAGATTTATCTATGTACATGCGTTGATTAATATCTAGACACTCATCCAAATCAAGTCCTGAAGAGATAGCAGCCTCCCACAGATTTTCTAGTATACCAACTCAGGGAAGCAGCTACTCATGATATTGACAAATTCTTCATTTTCTCACGAGTTTCCCTAGTTACATCAAGCTGGTAGAAACTAATAACATTATTTTTGTTTCTTGCTCATCATTTAAATAACACAGTAAAATAATGTCATACTCAATTTAGTCCACCAACCCTAAAAGCTGTCTTTTTCCACTGATGCATATATAAGTACTAAATTTGACATTATAATTTGACTGAACTTCCCAACACCCTCATTAATCATGCTCTACTAATTACCCTCTGAACTCCATGTTTTAATCACAGATTGAGCCACGTGAGTTAATTGTGTCTGTGTGGTTTCTGTTAATTCTGTGAGCTAGGGCTCACTCAAACCAAAATGTGTTTTTGTTGAATAATATATCAAGCCAAAGTACTGATATATTTAGTAAACAATGTGTCTTTAAAAGAAATTTGCACACTTACATGGACAGGAAAGGTTGAGAGGAACGTTGGCCACAGGTATAGGGTAGTAACTCAGTTTAGGAAACATGGTCAGCATGGATGAGTTGGGCTGAAGAGCCTGTTTCTGTGCTGTGTGATTCTGTGGAGAATCACACAGGTGGAGGTGGCCCATTTCAAACCTTCTAGATTCCCTCTAGTTTCATTTGAGCACAAATGAAAGCTGTGCTCAACAGTAACATCATGCTTCTAGAAAGTATCCTATTTCTTTACAGTGACCGAAACTGAAATAGTACACAGTGATCCCTCCCCACACCTTCCCCCCACTGCTCCTTTTACACACACATTACTAATCTACAGATTTCAAAACTCTCTGCTGGAAGGTAAACGAAAAGGTAAAAACATTGGCATGGTTATCTATCAATGTGTCTAATTTACATGCTCATCCAATTGTGCATGGTTTCCAATTGTCACCTTTCCCTAAAAAATGCAATGATTTTTGCTACGGTGCAGTCCCAAGGGCGTTGGCAGCCAGCTGGCAGCTCTCCAGTATCTAGCTGAAGTAATACTTTTCATGGATGAGTAAAGACTTCAATTGTCAGGTAACTAATCGATAATGTGCGACTAAACAGTCAACTCAGATCTGTTCCTATTCAACTTCCACAAATACACACTTGTTAACAGGAGCCACCCTGACAATAATTCCACCCAACCTGAAACCAATTGACATGCCCCACTGCAGATCGCCTGAGATCAGCCAAACCAGCATAAAAAGGTTAAAATGTAGGAGCTTCATAGTTTGCAGCACTTACAGATATAATACATAATAATCAGCAGAACTTTTCAGGTTTACACATAAACACATGAATTAGTAGCAGCAGGCCATTCAGCCCACTGATCCTGCTCTGCCACTCAGTTAGATCAAAGCTGATCTAATTATATTGACAAATCTGCATTTACACCCATCCTGATAAACTTACATTCTTAATTAACAAAAATCTATCCAGCTCTGTCTTAAAAATATTCAAGGATCCTGCGTCCACCACCATTTCAGGAAGAGTGTTCCAAAGATTCATGACCCTCAGAAAAAGTGTCTAATTATGGTTTTAAAGGTGTGACCTGAATTTTAAACAGAACCTCTCAGGATATAAGTCACCTCTTACTCTCTTAAAATGCAACAAATGCAAGTCTTGCCTGTCCGCATGAGACACTACCAACCCATCTCAACCCCCCTCCCCATTCCTTCCATAAGTCTAATAAGCCTTATTGCTGTCTTTGAACTGTCTCTAATGCATTTACATCATTCTTTCAATAAGGTGACCAATACTGCACAAAATTTGCACTGATGTCCTACTTAACTGAAGGATAACCTTTCAATTTTTGATAACAATTGCTCGTGATAAAAAAAATGCAAATTAACTTCTTATGATTTATGCACAAGAACACACAGGTCCCTCTGCACTTCAGAACTCTAATCTTTCCCCAACTAGATAGTATACCTTTTTATTCTTCCTGCCAAAAATGGACAATTTCACATTTTGCCACAATATTCTTAATTTATCATCTCTGCCCACTTACTTAAACTATTTTTGTAGCTTTATGTCCCTTTCATAATCTACCTTTCTACCCATCTTTGTAACATCAGTAAATTTGGCAACAAACCTTTCATCCCTTTTTCCAAGTCATTGATAAAAATTAGAAACAATGGACGTTCCAGCACTGATCCTGTGAAACATATCAATCTGAAAAATACTCATTTTTTGTGGTGAGCCGGTATTGGTGAGGCCCCTTTTAGAATGATGTGTACAATTCTAATCGTTCTGCTTTAGGAAGGATGTTGTCAAATTAGAAAGGATGCAGAAACATTTATAAGGGTGTTGCCAGGGCTTGAGTGTTGAGTTATAAGGAGAGGCTGGATAGCTGAGCCTTTTCTCATGTGGATTGTCAGAGGCTAAACCTTATAGAGCTTTATTAGATCATCACGCCAAAGTGTTTTTCCAAGGATAGGAGAATCTAAACTCGAGGGTTTGGGTTTAAGGTGAGAGGGGAAAGACTTAAAAAGGACCTGAGGAGCAACTTTTTCACACAAAGCAGGTGGCGTGTGTATTGAATGATCTGCCAGAGGAAGTGGTAGAGGCGAGTACAATTAGAACATTTAAAAGACACTTGGATATGTACATGAATAGGAAAATCAAAAAACTATACTAGTTTTTTGGCTTCCTTTTTGCTGGCTTCCTTTTATCTATCCTGCTGTACATCCTCAAAAACCTCAAGTAAATTGATCAAACATGAATAGGAAAGGTTTAGACTATTATGGAACAAACACAAGCAAATGGATCTGGTTCAGTTTAGGATATCTAGTTGGTATGGGCGAGTTGGACCGAAGGGTCTGTTTCAAGGGGCGGCATGGTGCCTTAGTGGTTAACACTGCTGTCTCACAGCAACAGGGTCCTGAGTACGATTCCAGCCTTGGGCGACTGTCTGTGTGGAGTTTGCACATTCTCGTGTCTGCGTGAGTTTCCTCCGGATGTTCCGGTTTCCTCCCACAGTCCAAAGATGTGCAGGTCAGGTGAATTGGCCATGCTAAAGTACCCACAGTGCTAGGTGCATTAGTCAGAGGGAAATGGGTCTGGGTGGGTTACTCTTTGGAGGGTCAGTGTGGACTGGTTGGGCCGAAAGGCCTGTTTCCACACTGTAGGGAATCTAATCTAAAGTGCTTTTAAAATAAAAGCAAAGTACTGCAGTTGCTGAAGATCTGAAAAATAAAGTGTAATAGGTTTGACTCTATGACTTATTTATGCCTACTCCCTACTTCTGATTAGTTAGCCACTGTTCATCCATGCCAACATGTTATGCCCTACACCATGAGTTATATTTTCTGCAATAAGATTTGATGTGGCAAATGTCTTCTGGATATCTATGTACAGTTCTTGGTTCCCCTTTAACTACCTCCTCAAAAAACTGTAATTAATTGGTCAAACACAATTTCCCTTTCATAAATCCATGAAATCTCTGCCTGATTACTTTCAACTTATCCAAGTTCCCATCTATAAATTCTTTAATGATACATTCTAACAGCTTCCCTATGATAGATGTTAAGCTAACTGGTTTGCAGCCCTGCTTTCTGCCTCTCTCTCACCCTTTTTGAATAAAAGGAGTTACATTGATTTTCTTCCAATCTAATAGGACCGCCTCTGAATCAAAAGAGTGTTGGAAACCTAAAATCAAGTAACTAGCTCCCTCACTAGCCACATATTTTCCTGATGATGGGCTTATGGTTGAAATGCCGATTTTCCTGCTCCTCAGACGCTGCCTGACCTGCTGTGCTTTTTCAGCACCACACTCTCGACATATTTTAAGACCCTAGAATGAAGCTCATCAGTTCTCGGGCAAATGTCAGTCTGTGGCTCCAACAATTTATTAATACCTCCATGTTAAATGATTTTTATATACTTGATGACTGAATGACTCATTCTATACCACATAGACTACACCTCATAATATGTACGATAACACAAGAGTCTTGGTATGTGATTTCAAGCAGGAACAAAAGATAATAAGAAACAGGAGGAGGAGCAGGTGCAAGCCATTGCATTCTTTGAGCATGGTCTACCATTCAATTATATCATGGATTAATTACAACATCATTAACTCAATTTTTGAACACTATCCTTATGTTGTTAAATTCTCATAGTCAGAAATGTCTGATTATTATCAAATCACTGAAACAAAAGTTCAAGAGATCACTTCTCATTCTCCAAAAGCCCAGAGAATATAAGCCATTTTATTCAATTTCTCTTCATAATTCAGTCCCACAATTCGAGGATTCAATCTATTGAATTTGTGTTGCATCTCTTCTAAGGCAAGTATGTTCTTCTTTAAGTGATGACTAAAAGCTCGACAATACTCCAGATGTACTCTCATCAAAGTACTACATAATTGAGCAAAGCTTCCTTGCTCTTTAAACCACAAGCCACTTGCAATAAAAGAACTCTGCCTTCCATATGCTGCGAGATGTGCACATTAGCTTTGAGCTTCAGGTACAAGGACAACAAATGCCTATGGTTAACATTTATTGGTCTCCCACTATTTATAAAATATTCTGTTTTCAACTTTTCCGACCAAAGTTTAGAATTTAATCCATTTTGCCCAACTATAATCCGATCGCACTTCCTTGTCCAATCAGTGAATCAGTCTTTATCTCTTTGCAGTTTCTTTGTGCCCTCTCCATTTCTGACTTTTCCATCTTAGATTGCATCATCAGAAAACTTGGTTCCCTCATCTAAGTTAGTATTGCATGTTGTAAATTACTGAGGGCTCAGCATTGACCCTTAAATTACTCCCCAATTTACATGCTGTCATTCTGAAAATAATCTACTAACATTCTTGCTCTCTTTCCTGTATTTTAACCAATACTGAAACATATTAACAGATTATCCCCAAACCTAAGAACCTTAACCTTGTATGTCAACTGTTTGTGCAGCATCTGATCAAATTGCCTCAGAAAATCAAAAAAACTATACAACATCTGCTGGCTTTCTTTTATCTACCCTACTGGTTTATATCCTCAAAAACCTCAAGTAAATTGGTCAAACATAATTTCCTTTCCCTAAAGCCTTTTTGACTCTGATAATTATTCTGTGATTTTCCAATAAGGTTCTAGCATTCGAAACAAAAAAGTATTTAGATTTTATTTAAAGGGAACCATAACCACCTTACTGTGGCCTCAACCATACAGGCTGATGGATGAGCTATACCGTCTGTCATCTCTTGTATGTTTATTGACATTTTGATCTTGTCAATGCTTTTCATGGCACCCTTTATAAATTTTCCTGCAATATGGATTTTTAAAAAACTTAATTCATGGGATGTGGGCATCACTGGCCAGGCCAGCATTTATTGCCCAGAAGTCAGTTAAGAGTCATGTTGCTGTGGGTCTGGAGTCACATGTAGTCCAGACCAGGCGAGGATGGCAATTTCCTTCCCTAACGGACATTAGTGACTCAGATAGGTTTTTCGGATAATCGATTCATGGTCATCATTAGATTCTTAATTCCAGATTTATATTATGTTCAAATTCCACCATCTGCTGTGGTGAGATTTGAACCCAGGTCCCCAGAACATTAACAGTCCAGTGATAATACCACTAGGCTATTCCCTCATCTGTTATGGGAGCAACAAAACACAAAAAAAATGTAGATTAGAAGATAAACACATAATGCAATTTATTTTAAAACAAAATCAACTTTTAAAAGAAAACTATTAAATACGACATAATTATTAAAACAAAACCAATGTTCAGTGAGGCTACACATCTATGTACAATGAAATGACAGATCACACAGAAGTCCCATTAATGGGGTTTTACACCACTGTATTAACTCAGCTGATTGTCTTTGGTGTGTCTTCAAGACATTGGAGTCTTAATTAATTGCTTTACACCTAACAATAATGGTGTTTTCCAATAAATCAATACTTTTTTAGACTGTCATTTGTTTCCTTGAGTGTGTGATTGTAATAAATTTTCTCTAAGTTTAATGTTTTTTTGCAGTTCAAAGTTCATCACATTAATTTTTCACTACAAATAGAATCTGAAAATTCAAAATGGTTAATGAAAAATAACATTATTTGGACATATATGCCTTAATCCAAGAAAGTACTAAAAATGTACATTCAGTCCATTATCATTTCAATTCAAGAGGAACATTATGTAGATTATCCTTGAACCATAAATTTAGATTATTAACTACACTTATCATAAAATAATTAGAACATGCCCATACATCTATCAGAACTTTAGGTGGCATGGACTCACTTCATTCATAAGATTAGAAGCACCAATCTGACCATATATCCCATTATAAAATGTCGGTGTGCAAAAGTACAGCATAAATAAAATAACACACAGAGAGAGTAAAATTGCACAAGTTTAAAGCAGAGCAAAAACCTGTGATTTCTCCTTCCAGTAACATATTGGATATATTGACAAATCTACTATACCTTGTCCTGACACTAAGCTGCAAATGTACTTTCTTTAGCCTCCAAAATAAGGTGTATTGAAAAAAAACTGCACTGAGTTTCTCGTTTCCCCTAAATATTAGAGTTTAATAAGATCCTGTCATAAACCAATTTTGAGTCAGAAATGACCAAGACTCAAGACTGGTTTCTCTTAAGTAAAATTAAACATGCTAATAACTGTTTTTCTATGTATATATCAGTCAGATACAGAGAAAACAATTACAGAAAATTATAGTTCTTTCAATGTCTGCATATTAGAAAGAAAATAACAAAATTAAACCATATGTTGCATTTCACAGCATTAACAGAAAGAAAGATATTTATTATTTCTGAATTCGAACAGCAATTTTAAATTCAGCACACTTGTTTTGCAATTTATGCACCAGACAAGAGCCTTTTTGCAGCATTATTATGAGCTCACTGTTTCTTTCTCCCATCCCCAACACACACTCCAAAAACTGAGAACTTTGATGACAGTCTTTTTGTTAAAATCAGAAAATGCTGGCATGTGCAAGGTTGAGTGATCACAATTGTACCTGTGAATTGTTTCACTTTGTAATCCAGGCATTCCCTTTTCCAATCCTTTCTATAATACGATCACCAAAGCAGAATGCTTTGAAGAAAGCTTATCGGCCTAAAATGAATAGTCAATAAGCAATTAGTACAAGGCCCTCATCCTATTTGAAAAGATCTTTACAGTCCCAGGAGGCCAGCAGTGAAGCAGACTTGCTTGACGTTTAAAGTGAACTTTCAGTTATTGTATTGCAGACCATCATGGAACAAGAAGAAAGATACCTCCACATCTTTTATAGCATAAGAAAAGTGGCCTTTCCTCTTTTTATTTACACATTAAGCTCAATGTAGAGACACAACTCAGACATTTATTATAGCCAGCTGATGTACAATCTCAATATGAATGTTTAACAATCTACTTGAGACTACTTTGTAAAATTTAAACGCTGTTCCTGAAGTTCTCATCATTTTGATATGTTAATTACCTCTGTGAGAAGGAAATTTGAAAATTAACAGGCTCGCATACAGAGGGACAGTACAGACCAGAAAGATCACAGGTTCGATCTTTGATATGTACTTAGTCTACTGACATCACTTAAAATAACAAAAGTGGCATAATTGGCCACAGATTTCAAGGAAGCTCCCGAAGTTCCTGCTCAGGGGCTGATCATGAAAATGTGCAACATTGACACTCAACAACAAAAGGTCAATGCTTTGATGCACTGTCCCTACAATTGAACAATTCAATAATATCTCACTATCAACGATCATTCATGAACAATTTTCACTTGAACCCATAATGGAAGATAAATATATGGAACAACAGCACCCCAAGGAATCAGAACCTTTAGAAGAGAAGTGAGAAAAACAAACTTGAGAGTTGAAGTGAAGTACATCTGTGCATTTATGTTACCTGCCATATTTGCTCCTCACTTAGTGATGTCAGACGGTCACTCTTCAGAACGTCTCGCAGGAGCTGGTAAGGGAGTGCCATGACCTTCTCAGGGTGGTTCTTCAGCAGTTCAGACAGGTGTTTCACCAGGAAATTAACCACTGCTTCCTCCAGCAGGGTAAGATTAAATAGGTCAGCAAGTTTGTATAAATCCAGGTAATTGAAACTAGTCAGTTCCTAAAACAACAAAAGGAACACTGAAAATGTCATTGGTGTCATATAAGCTGTTCCATTATAATCAAATATAATTTTATCTGACCGCACTGTCGTAATAATGCACATGGTTCATGCCTTTGCAAATATCATAACGTAGATTTGCTTGATGTTTAAAGTGAACTTTCAGTTATTATATTGCAGACCATCATGTAACCAAAAGAAAGATACTTCCACATCTTTTACAGCAAAAATAGAAAACTGGCCTATCTTATTTTTTTCATATTAGGCTAGGTGTACAGAAACAACTCACACATTGAGAACAGACAACTCATGTACAATCTCAACATGAAAGGTGAGTCTTCAAAAGGCAACTATCCGAGTCAAACTCTAGAGACACTGAAAATAAATAGGGTTCTTTTAAAGACTATGGTTGCTTAACTTAAACTGCAAAGGAGTGTCAAAGGAATCACAGAGGAAGTCACCTGTTTGCTGGAGTGGTAATAGACTTAAAAAGTATTAAATAAAATAAATGTAAATCATCAGGTATTAGAATAGTTCAGGTTTGTAAACTAATGTTAAGAATTCAGATTTTCTCATGAGCGACAGCAAATTCTGGTTCATATATTGTGAATAACGCTTCTTTATTTCAAATAAAAAGACTACTTGATTTCAGACAACTTTATAATTGTTACAATGTCAGCTGTTATCTTAAATAGCAAATTATACTGTGCATTTGCAACCTATATCAATTAGAAACTGGGTTTCCATAGCCTCATCTAATGTCAAAAACAAAGTTGTTGAATGGTGAATGTCTGGTAAATTTTGTAGTTTTGAGTTTTCAAACACTTGCTTTAAATAAAGTGCCAAAAATGAAGCTGAGTAGCATTGATGCTTGTGAAACTGACAAATGGATCTTGGATCAGATGGCAAATCTGTGTAGACATTCGATAATCTTTAATGATTGCAGGAGAGATTGAGTCACTAGTCAAGACCTGCAGAGATCATCTTTAGATACATAGGTTTTTATTATCTTCCTTAATAACTTGGTGGTGTCCTTTAGGAAAGCTGACAAGTTTGATTATACAAGGATATAAACAGGAATTAGGAACTTGGATAACGTAACTGGTCTGTCATGAGATATATATGCTTTGGAGAAATGGGTTCATGACTGGCAAATGTTCTCAAAGTAAACAAGTGAAATTAATATATTGGATGGGGGAAATCAAAATATGAATGCATCATGCAGGATTACAATGTCCAGACTATCCAAGGTTACAATTTATAAGTCCTTAAAGGTTAAAGCAAAGGCAATAAGCATTATACAAAACAATGGCATTAACAAACAAAGCTAGGACAACTAAATACAAAATTACATGTACAATCCATTCCCTCCACCAGTGACACTCAGTAGCAGCAGTGTGTACAATCTACAAGATACACTGCAGGAATTCACCAGAGATCCTCAGATAACACAATCCAAACCCATGACCACTTCTACCTAGAAGGACAAGGTTACCATGTACATGGAAACATCACCACATTCAAGTTCCCGTACAAGCTACTCATCATCCTGACTTGGAAATATATCGTCGTTCCTTCACTGTTGCTGGGTCAAAAACATGGAATTCCCTCCCTAATGGCATTGTGGGTCAACCCACAGCAGGCGGACTGCAGTAATTCAAGAAGGCAGCTCACCACCACCTTCTCAAGAGCAACTAGGGATGGGCAATAAATGCTGGCATAGCCAGTGATGCCCCCATCCCACAATGAATACTTTTTTTAAAAAATTATTTCCAAGTAAAAGGCTTTGGTTCAACCACACTGACAATGTTTGTTATTGATCTTTCATAGGGTAAAGGTTATTGAGACCCTGGACAAAGTTCAGAAAGTCACTTGACTGATGCTCCATTTAAGGGACCTGAAATATCTGCGCATACTTAGATTTGGAGCTTTTTAAGAGGTAAATCAAGTATTTTGAGGAATGGATGATGTCTTGGAGGAATTATATTTTTTCCATTTTGGGAATGCAATTTTAAGATCACCACCTTACAATCTTAATGTTTATTAAGATGCTGCCCGCAATCTACTCAGAAGCGAAAGAAACTGTGTAAATCCGGTGTTTACGTTTGTGTTCCTATTACTGACATTTTTAGTTTGATATTGAGTTCAAGTAAAGAATCATTTTATGGGAAAGTAGAACAATCTTTACTAACAAAGATGATGTGTAAGAATATTTCAAAATACAGCTGGGAGGTTTTTGATGGTTTTGCCTCAAGATGGGTGATCTAAGCTTGGGCCTCCTTCAAGGAGGACTGAGTTTAACGTAATTTGAGAAAAAGAACTAGCTTTTCTCTTTGGGAATTTTAAAACAACCCTGGACATTTTGCAAGAAATTGGCATTAAATAGTTTTGTCAAACAAAGAGAAAAAGCACAGATCTAGCCCACTGACAGTGACATTAATAGCTCTCTAAAAAACTGAAGCATTCCTGACTCAACAATCTCCTGAACTACTGAAGTTTTTTTTTTCTGAGCACTTAAAGGATAAGTCTTGCATTTTATCCCTCAAGACATTCTTATAATGTGCCAAATTGGCCAGATAACTGCCCAACCCAGATGCAAGATACTGCTTGAATGTAACTTATTACTTCAAGCAACCACCCTTCAAAGTTTTCTGTCTCTCTCTGTCTGTCTCTAAGGAAGATGAGATGATAATGCAACTTGCCAGAATTAAATAAAATTAAATGTATTTAGTGGATCAGTCAAAGGTTGAAGCATGCAGTGAGCAGAAAAGACAGCCAGCTGTTGGCAGCTTCTTGGTTAGATGAACCAGTCCTTATTAATAAGAATCATGCAACACTCATCAACGATCCTCCTGAATAGTTAAAAAGGTCAAATTGCACTGTGGGAGCTTTGATCTTGACTGATGTGATCTTGTTCCTAAACTGTCCAAAGATTTCTAAACTTATTAAACAATACCGCAATATGTACTTTTCACACAGTACAGAAAGTGAAGGCTGCCACAACCCGTGTAGCCAAATTCATTTCATAAGATGTATCTGCCAGCTCTGCACTCGTTCAGTATCTCTTCCAAGTATAGGGCCTGAGAAAGGTATGTAAATAGTATTCATGCCAAATTTCTAAAAACTGAGAAAAAGTAGCAATGGATTGAGAGACAATCACCTGGAATCACTAACTTGAGTTGGAGCTGTCACTCTGAATAGAAAACCAAAAAAGCTGCAGGTGCTGGAATAGAACATCATATAGAGCATTGGCTCAAAAATGCACTGATTAGAGCACAATGGTGTACTATACTGACCTTGAGACTTACTAAGCTATGGCATGATCTCACTGGCTCAAGCTGGCTTCCATCAAGTTGCTGCAGCACACGTTTTGTAGTGTTGGTGGTACACAGAGTAGGTTGAAAGAAGGAAGCTGAATTCTGCTCTATGTTTACAACATGTGACTTCATGAAAATAATGAGTCTATAGGGACATCATTACATTGGTCAATTTTCATGAGGTTCTTTTCCTGAGGTTCTCAGCCTAATTCTGTCTGTTGTTTCCATCAATACGCTGAGAAAACATAGGGGAGGATCTGATGCCCTGTTTCATTTTCACTTGTTTAATAATTATATTTGATAAGCGAGGATGGAAAATTGGTCCGGAAGTAGCTCTTCTAACTCACCAAAATCATAGTCATTTCTGGGTTTTCCATCTCTATCCAGCCACACATACATTTGGTTACAAGAGAAGTGATCTGATTAGAACAGAGAGTGGTACTCTGATTAATGGCATAATAGTTGTGTGACGCATTCAATTCTACATCACTCATGACTATTGTCAAAGGTATTGACATTCATTTTCTTCAGTTAGATTTTTTATCAGGCATAAAAATAGTTGGAATGGGTTTCCTGCATCAACTTCACATTGAAAAGGAAGAGTAAATAAACTGAGTGGTCCTCTAGTGAACAATAATGGATGAAAGGGAGAGAGGAATTTAGCCAAATTACAACCATAAGGGAAGCGGCACTAAGTAAAATAATGGAGCTGCAGGCTGAGAAATCCCTGGGTCCTGGTGGATTCCATCTGAAGCTCCTTTAAAAGCAAGCGGTGGCTACTGAGCCATGAAATGTGTTGTTGCTAATTTTCCAAAATTCCCTTGATTCAGGAAAGGTTCTATCAGGCTGGAAGGTAGCAAATATATTACCTCTATTCATGAAGAGAGAGAGGCAGAAGACAGCAAACTATAGGCCTATTAGCTTGAACTCTGTCATAGGATAGGTATTAGAACATATCATTAAGGTGTTTATAGTTGGATATTTATAAAATCTCAAGGTAATTGGGAAAAGTCAGTATAGTTTTGAGAAAGGGAAATCATGATTAACCAATTTATTGGAGTCCTTTACAACAATAACATATTCTATTCATAAAGAGTAACCTGATGTCCTTAGATTTCCAATAGGAATTTGACAAAGTGCTACAAAAAAGTTTATTGTGAAAAGCAGCAGCTTATTGTGTAGGACCAATTTGCATGACAAGAAAATTGGCAGAAATCAGAGTGCAAAAGTAGTTCATTTTCTAATTGACAAGATGTGATGGGTGGCATCCCACAGGGGTCTGTGCTGAGGCCTAAATGTTTTACAATTTATGCCAATTATTTAGCTTAAGAGAGCAAAGGTATGGTAGTTAAATTTGCAGACGACACAAATGTAGGTAAGGAAGCATGTTGTGAAATGAACCAATATAGAGTGAGTGAATCAGAAATATAATGTGGGAACATGCTAAATTGTTCACTTTGAGTGGAAGAATTGAAAAGGAACAGAATATTACTTAATGGAGAATAATTCCAAAACTGTGAGGATGAAGGGCTACAACATGTAATTATGAAGGGCTAACCCTTAAAGGCGTTCTTTAATACAGAGGAATTAAAGATAAAAATAGACAGGTTTAGCTTCATTTACACAGCACATAGTTAAGCTAAATCTCAAATCTATGTGCAGTATCAATCTTCTTATAGAAGGATGGATGCAAATAAATTGCAAGTGTTTCAGTGGGGGTTTACTACATTGATACCTGGAATGTGTAGGTTCCTTTATGAGGAAAGGTTGTACAGATTGGGATTGATTTTAGTGGAGTTTAGTAGACTGAGGGGTGACTTGACTGAAGTAAAGAAGACCCTGAGTAGTCTTGACAAAGTGGATGTAAAAATTAGGTTTCCTTAAGTAGGTGAGTGCAGACCTGTTTTGAAATTAGTAGTCATCCTTGAGGAAACTTTATTTTTTCTTAGAGGGTTATGAGATTTTGGAACTCTTTTGCTTATATGCCAAAGTCATTGACTATTTTAAAAGAAGACAAAGTAGACCTGAGGACTCATTCTGCTTGACAACTAGCTGTCCAATCAGCTGAACTAACCCACCCACCCACCATATCAGCTGATGTTATCATGAAGGACTCTCCTTTTCAACGTCTACCCTTGCATGAGTTGTGGTGATCCTCAGATACAACCACCACCAGTCCTCTCTCTCTCTCTAATGAGAGAGCTACCCTATGGTCTGGTAAGACTGTAATGACTTTATCTTTTATCTTTGGACTTGCGGGGCTCAATTGCTAACCTCTGCTCCTAATTTGTATTTTTTCATATAATAACACAACAAACACATATTTATTATAATATGGTCTCAGTACTGTACAATTACTCATTAATAACATGACCTTTGCATGTTTCACAACAAAAGCCTTACAGCAGTGCAGTGCAGTAATATTTGGGACAACTTATGCACAGTTTATCTTCACTATTTTTAACTTTTCAACATAAAATTTTAATTACAGCTCTGACCCGAATTCTTCTAACTAAACTAGTCCACTTTGTCACAGTTAGGTTGTTTGATTGATTTTGTTCTACATGTACTTCTACTGAATAGGTTTTCTGGCACTTATCTGAACTACAGAATGTGCTGCCTGCTCCATGGATATTAATCACTTTTGCTTACTGCAGCTCAGAATTTATTCTACAATTTATTCGTTAACTTGGGACTATGAAGTATCATAACATAAAATCAGTCAAAACAATGTTCAAAAATTTCTTAACTATAAAAGCCACTGGGAAAAAAAAAATTAAGTGTAACATTCTTTAGCAGCAGTCGAGAATTGCCAACATAATTTTTCCTGGAGAATAGTGTTCTCATTTGGTTCATTGCTTTTTCATTTCCTCATGTTGCAATGATGAGTGAATTGAGTTTGCATATTAGGTTCTTGAACCTATTAAAGAATTACTTTTGTCATTTCATTAAGCTTTTATGGAGGTTCAGGATGTTATTCCGACAGTGTTGGGATTTTAGGGACATTCAACATGATGTTAAGATATGCAATGATGTGATTATATTGAAAGACACATTAAAAGGTATACTTAACATCATTCTGGAAATAAAAGAGATAATTTAACATATTTTAAACAGTTATAGTGAAAGACACATTATATCAAAGCCTAATTACTAATTGCAAAAGAGCTACATAAAAATAAAGAGATATATGGAATGTGAAGATATGAATTCTGCCTGACCCTTGTGTTCTACTTAAGACAGATCATTATTTATTGGCAGATTACCAATATGTGGCAAATATAGAATAAAAATAAACATGGAGGTTTAGACCACTAATTCTCAAAGTTCAATAACACGATTTCAAGCAACAGGTATGACTCATTTTATATAATATCAAAGGTACATAATCTGAGCTCTGACCTAAAGATTTAACCTTGTGCCACAAGTTGACTGTGATTGTCTGTCAATTCGCTGTAGATTATTACAGTCTGTATATGCAAAGATTTTGTGAAATTAAAGTCTCTTCCATCAAATATGAAGGAGAGCATATCATCTACAAAACAATCGCAAAAATAGGATTATAAAATGGATTCAACTTCATTTTGTTTCAGTTCCCAACGTAATTTTTATTGTGGATTTAAGTTGTTTTATCAGTGAACACTAAGGTGTTTTTCTGACACTATGATGCCTCTCTTAGGCAAGTCTATTGTGTTTATATTGCTTCTTCTATATCTATGCTTCTACAACTCTCTTACGTTTATGTTGTCTTTCTCATTTCTATCTTTATGCTTTTTTTCTTTGCCTTTTCATTTTGGTTTGGGCAGAACGTGGTGTATTGAGAGACAGGGAACAGAGTATTGAGGATTGTTGAATTTCAGTGATAAGTATACCACCTTTGAGATATATTAACATGTTCGGCGAAATTTGTCTCAATTGCCATATGCGTAATCTTATTAATTTGCATTTTCTTTCTTCCATATTATTTGTGGTTCATCTCCCTATTGTCATTCCTTTTACGTAATGTGGTCTCATGCTAACATCATCCTCTGCTGCTGTTTTTATTTTAAAGCAATTAAGTAATCTATATTCCTCGTATGTTTGCTGATTATCCGAAACTCCACTGATCTACTTATTATATCTGTGCACTCATTTCATAAGACTGTAAGACCATAGGAGCAGAAATTAGACCATTTGGCCCATTGAATCTGCTCTGCCATCCAAACATAGCTGATAAGTTTCTCAATCCCATTTTCCTGCTTTCTCCCTATAACCCTTGGTCCCCTTGACAATCAAAAACCTATCCATGTCAGTCTTAAATATACTCAATGACCTGGCCTCCACAGCTTTCTGTGGCAACCAGTTCAATAGATTCACCACTCTCTGGCTGAAGACATTTCTCCTCATCTCTGTTCTGAAGGGTCTGCCCTTTACTCCAAAGCTGTGTCCTCGGGTCCTAGTTTCCCCTACTATTGGAAACATTCTCCCATTGTCCACTCTGTACATGCCATTCAGTATTCTGTAAATATCAATTAGATCTCTCCCCATCCTTTCCTTCTAAACTCCATAGAGTATAGAATCATAGAATCATAGAGATGTACAGCATGGAAACAGACCCTTCGGTCCAACCTGTCCATGCCGACCAGATATCCCTTAGGTCTCTTTCATATCTTTCCCCTCCCAAATTAAACCTATGCCCTCTAGCTCTGGACTCCCCAACCCCAGGGAAAAGACTTTGTCTCTTTATCCTCATAAATATCCATGCCCCTCATAATTTTGTAAACCTCTATAAGGTCACCCCTCAGCCTTCGACACTACAGGGAAAACAGCCCCAGCCTGTTCAGCCTCTCCCTGTAGCTCAAATCCTCCAGCCCTGGCAACATCCTTGTAAATCTTTTCTGAACCTTTTCAAGTTTCACAACATCTTTCTGATAGGAAGGAGACCAGAATTGCACGCAGTATTCCAAGAGTGACCTAACCAATGTAGACCCAGAGTTCCTCATATGTTAAACCTTTCATTCCTGGGATCATTCTTGTGAACCTCCTCTGGACCCTTCCAAGGTTAGTGCATCCTTCCTGAGATACGGGGCCCAAGACTGATCACAATACTCTAAATGTGGTCTGACCAGAGCATTATAAAGCCTTATACATCTCTGCTTACGTATTCTGGTCCTTTCAAAATAAATACCAACATTGTATTTGCCTTCCCAACTACCAACTAAAAGAAGTTTATCTTAAGAGAATCCTGGACTAGATCTCCCAAGTCCTTGTGCACTTCAGACTTCAGAATTTTGTCCCATTCAGAAAATAGTCTAAGTCTCTATTCTTCCGACCAAAGTGCATGACCTCAGATTTCCCCACATTGTATTCCATTTGCCACTTCTTTGCCCACTCTCGTCTAAATCCTTCTGCAGCCTTCCCACCTCCTCAATAGTACCTGCTCCTCCACCTATCTTTGTATCATCTGCAAACTTAGCCAGAATGCCTTGAGTCCCTTCATCTAGATCATTAATGTGTAAAGTGAAAAGTTGTGGTCCCAAAACTGAGCCTTGTGGAACACCACTAGTCACTGGCTGCCAGCCTGAGGAGGACCCTTTTATCCCCACTCTCTGCCTTCTGCCATGGACCCTTATCTTACTCAGCAGCCTCTTGTGCAGCACCTTGTCAAAGGCTTTC
Organism: Chiloscyllium plagiosum; assembly: GCF_004010195.1. NCBI lineage: Eukaryota > Metazoa > Chordata > Chondrichthyes > Orectolobiformes > Hemiscylliidae > Chiloscyllium > Chiloscyllium plagiosum. The sequence goes on along the minus strand of NC_057712.1, from coordinate 84,669,327 downwards.
TGTAAGTCCAAGTAAATAACATCCATAGGCGCTCCTTGATTTAACTTGCTTATTATCCACTCAAAGAATTATAACAAGTTTGTCAGGCATGTCCTCCCCTTGATGAAACCATGCTGATTTTGCCCCAATTTACCATGCACTTCCAAGTATTCAGAAATCTCATCCTTCGCAATGGATTCCAATTTTACCAATGGCTAAGGTCAGGCTAATCAGCCTGCAATTTGCCGTCTTTTGCCTTACTTCCTTTGTAAACAAGGGGGTTACATTAGCGATTTTCCAATCCTCTGGGACCGTCCCTGACTCCAGTGATTCCTGGAAGATCCTGTCTTCTTGGCCAACAATACCAAAACCTTTGGTTGTCTCCATGTACTAAGATCTGTTTGAGCTTAAGCATACCATTGGGGCGGTGAGGGTGATGGTTTTATGAGCACAACATATTAAGCTATGCGAGGAGAGGATAGCAGCAGAAAAATTTAAAAGGAATCGATAGACAGGAACAATTTCATTCCAGGAACTAAGAGTGGACAACCTTCAAAATCAGAAGGCATTTTGTTGATAGTGAATGTATAATGGAGATTGTACTGGGTGGATAAACTAAACCGGGGGGCAGGGAACGAAATGTGGTAAAAACTTATGAATGGGATTGTCACATATTTTATTCATGGAAACTCAGTTGAGTGTTTGTATGTCGTTACAGTTTGTGCTGAGATGCTAACTTAGCTGAAGGATGTGGGAGGCACAATGTCACCTATGAGGACAGATGCCAATAATTGTGATGCTACAGCCAATGGTGGCATTTGATTTTGTAATTATATCATTTAACTTGTTGAAATAGAGGTTTGCCTATCAAAGAGTATGGCTCAGGAACTGTAATGCTGGATTCAAGATTACTATTGCTTACCCAATGCATGTCTTTAATATGTTATAGATTTTAAGTTAGAGAAATAATATTATTGCAAACAGTCTTCAATTATTTCATTGCAAATCACCTGGTCTTGTCATATGAGTTTGACATCATTTTAGTAGCGCTAGGATTGTCTGACTCACTTTCAGATAATCACATTTTAAAACCCAAGTACAATATTCAACTATAATCATTGAACAATACACAGTAGCAGATTCTTTTGTCAAGGTTCATCAAGTTAAAACAGAAATGACTGGAGCTTTGTTTTAGTTTTTAGGGAGCTTCAGAAATTTGAGAGGCAGTAACTGAGCTTATTGTCAACTATGAATATTATACATTCCAACACACTTCATCTTAACTGGCCTCAAGAAGTCAGCTGGAGCTATCAACCACTTAACAATTACAAAAATCTGGTAAACATCTTAATAAATGGGATACTGGGCACTTGGTCTCTTGTAGGTCGCCATCTAAGAATTGTATTAGTGCTTGGAGTTGGCAAAATCCCAGTAATCCATGTACAGTTAGTGTCATTTTCTTAACTGCAATTCAGGTCACTAATTGCCCCTGTAAATGCATCATCCTCCATCATTTCTGCCACCGGCAGTCTGACCCCACCACCAAAATGATATCTTCCTCTCCACTCCTATCCGCTTTCTGCAGAGACCATTCCCTCCGTGACTCACTTGTTAGGTCCACACTCGCCACCAACCTCTCCTCCACACCTGGCACCTTTCCCTGCAGTGGGACATGCAACATCTGCTCCCACAGCTCCCCTCTTACTGCCGTCCAACACCCCAAAGAATCATTCCAAGTCCAGCAGGGATTCACATGCATTTCCTCTAACCTGATTTATTGCGTCCGTTGCTCCCCATGCGGTCTCCTCTACAATGGAGAGACCAAGTGCAAACTTAGAGACGGGTTCAGGGAATATCTATGATCCGTATGCTCCAATCAACCCCACCTTCTGGGTGCCAGCCATTTCAACTCCTCCTTCCACTCCCCCAACGTCATGCCCATCCTGGGCTGCCTCCATCATCAAAATAAGGCCACACGCATACTGGAGGAAGAACACCTCATCTTCTGCCTTGGGAGCTTACAACTGTAAAGCCCTAACATAGAATTTACCAGCTTTCAAATCTCCACACCCCACCACCACCCCCCACCTCATCCCAGATCCAGCCCACTCTCTCCATCCCGCCCCCTTGACCTGACCGAACCTGTTCATCTTCCTTCCTACCTATGTGCTCCACCTTTTCCACTGACTAATCACAATCACTTCCTATCTGCCTCCATTATCGCATGAAGAAGGGTCCTGCCTGAAACATCTTGCTTCTTGGATGCTCCCTGACTTGCTGTGGTTTTTCCAGGGGCATGCTTTATCAACTCCACCTATTGCCATCCCACCTAGCTTTCTCCCAGCCCCACCCTCCTCCCTCTATTTATTTCCCAGCCCTCTGTTCCTTCCCCAGTACTGATGAAAGGTTTCGACCTGAAATGTCGACTCCACTGCTCCTCTGATGCTGTTTGATCTGATGTACTTGTTTCAGCTCCACACTTTATCGACTCTATTTCCACTACCAAACATATGAAGGGCAAAATGTTCTTGGAGAAATTGAATTTCTGTGTACTATTCTGACAGGCCAAACTAAAATATGCAAAAACTAGACAACCTAGAATGAGGCCTTTTCCTCATTACCTTTCACCCAACATTGTAGTTGCTTGAGAATGTCATGCCAATAGCTAGCGACACATTTAATGATTGAAAAATGGTAACCTTTTCAGATTTTATATCATTCATTATAAATTGACTTATGGTGTGAGGTGCACTTCATTTGTGTCTCCTATAAACAAGCATTAAAATGTGGCTCATTATCTAAATGATTTGTAAAATATCAGAAATAACCTACTCTTTAATTTATCAAAAACTGCATTTCCCCAGTCCTTAATTTCCTTCCTTCACCTTTATTCAACTGAGTCTTTGTGACATTTGCTGTTTCTGCTACTCTTGAATCCTTCTGTTCTCCAGACCTGGAACAATTGTTGCTCCAGTGTGGAAATGAATGCCAAAGTTCCTAGCTGCAAGAAAAAATAACTAATGCAGAACTGACTTGTGCCTTTTTTTCACCTTTATACTGAGTTTTCTTGGGCAATCCAGGACACAAGTGCACAAAATGTTCTGTCAACCATTATACCATTTTACAACACTAATAAATATAGAATAAAATTTGAACTTCCGTCATCTGATTGTTATACTTGGAAACATTTCATATTTTTTTAAAATGGAAAGAACTTGGACTTCAAATTGTTGCTGTGGTCACCTGACCACAGACGAAGAAATGCTCATGTGGAATAAACAGAATTGTTTGGACAGAGATGACTATTATTTTTCCTTAAAATATTGAAACCTGGCAACTGAGACAGTGTCAATAGATTTGCACCTCCTGTTTTAATTCATACTCGTATGATCATTTTAAATGTTTGGAGATGAAAGTATCCCTGCCACTTGGAATGCAGCTAGACTCAGGAAAACACACTAAACTATGTTTCAACTACTGAATAAAGAACAAAGAAAAATTACAGCACAGGAACAGGCCCTTCGGCCCTCCAAGCCTGTGCTGATCCAGATCCTCTATCTAAACCTGCCACCTATTTTCTAAGGGTCTGTATCCCCTTGCTCCCTGCCCATTCATGTATCTGTCTAGATACATCTTAAATGACACTATCGTCCCTGTCCCAACCACCTCCGCTGACAACGCTTTCCGGCACCCACCACCCTCACCTTTCCACAGATATCTCCCCTAAACATTTCCCCTCTCACTTTAAACTCATGATTCTACTGCTTTAAGGTAGCAGAGCAGAAAGGAAAGAAAATGGATTTGCAAGGAAGAACTGGAAGATTCTCTTTCTCCCTCTGCCTGTTTCTTTCTCAGGCTGCAGAAACCAGTGAAAAAGCAAATTGAGGAAATCATTCAGCTCAATGATATTTACAATCTGCTTTATTGTTGAGAATTCTGCAACTGTGTTCTAAGGGTCAAAATCTAACACCTCAAGAATATTTAAATCATGTAACTTTTATTCCCCCATCTATACTCATCCTTTCAAACATATTTGTGCTTGTTTGTATTTGATGTTATTTTGCTTCCTTGGATTTAATACATAATAAAATTTTACTTTCTTTGACTCAAAGAAACCTTGGTGATTGGCTCCTTCATTTTCCCACAAACTCTATTTTAATTGTAGTAATGACAGCTGTGTGTTTAAAACAAAAATTGTTGCAACTGGCCAAGAAGGAATTTTTAAAAAGGGGGTGATCAAATTCGTCCTCCTTCCCTGGTGGCAACAGTAAAAAACATCACTACGTTACTTTGTTTTTGATGTTCTATGACAAAATAATGTTCAACATAGATATCATATCAAAGTAGTCTCATGATTATGAAGAGAAATTATTCAGAAATATCAACTGTATCCCATACTCAGAACATGTATGGTCAATTCCTAGTCCCTGAAATATTGCCTAATTCTATCCATTTTGAAACAGTAATTTCATCTGTTACTTTGCAAAGAAAGTAATCACTTTTTGTCTGCAACCCTGATCAGCTGAATCAAGAGTTCAAACCTCAGAAAACAATCTATTTTGTAGACTTTAAGTTAATGCATGCAAGATGATAGTTATATTACGGTTATATATTGATAAGTGTTATGTTTTATCTGGAAAAAAATTGATGTTGAATTAATACATATCCACACTCAAAAGTCTAGACTGAGGCTTATTTCTGTTGGAAGAAATTTCTTGTTCTTGAACTTACTATCCGAAAGTTACCTCGAGATTGTGATTAGTGAGAATAATATGAATGACAGAGAGGTTTGGAACACACTGACGTGATTAGTGAGGTAATGAACTACTTTCATTATTTCAAATTGTTTGACAAAGTTTCTCATGTAATACTAATAAAAAGATTGTTTTATATACAGATTAGATGAAAATTGTCTTGATCAATTCAATTGATCGAGTAATAAGGATGGAAAAATGCCTACAATAAGATTGGTGCTGCTAATTGCCTGTTCTTAACTTCTATTCCCTTGACACTACTCCAGTATTTACTGAACCCTGAAAAATAACTATATTATTAGTTTGACATTGATGCCACACCAATACCAGACAATGACCATCTGCAAACACCAGAATTTAACCACTGCCACTTGGCATTCAATGGCATTTCCATTATTGCATTCCCCCACTATCAACATCCTGTGGGTTGCTATTGACCAGAAACTGAACTGTACTAGCCAAATAACTACAAAAGCAAGTAAGAGGTTAGAAACCCTGTAATAAGTAATTCACCTGACTCCTCATTATGTGTTCACTATCAACAAGGCACAACTCAGGACTGTGATTCCATACTTGCCTGTATGAGTGAAGTTCCAACAACATTCAAAGCTTGACACGATCCAGGACAAAATAACCCACTTGTTCAGCACCCAAATCGATAAACATTCACACCATCCACCACCAGTGTTCAGTAGTAGCAATGTGCATCATCTGCAAGATGACTCACAGAAGTTCATCAAAGTTCCAAATTCATGGTTCCTACCATCTTGAAAGACAAGGGCCATAGATGCATGGGAACATGACCAGCTGCACTGTAATGCACTCACCATCCTGACTTGGAAACATGTTACAATACTTTGGAATCACGGGGTCAAGATCAGGAAACACCCTCCCAATGGCATTGTGGGTCGATCCGACACCAAATAGACTGCAGCAGTTTAACATGACAGCTCACCACTGTTTTCTCAATTGGGAGAAAGAGAGGACTGCAGATGCTGGAGATCAGAGTCAAAAGGTCTGGTTTTGGAAAAGCACAGCTGGTCAGGCAGCATCTGAGGAGCAGGAGAGTTGATGTTTCAAGCATAAGCTCTTCACCATGCTCGAAATGTTGACTCCTACTCCTTAGATGCTGCCTGGCCTACTATGCTTTAACAGTCCCACACTTTTTGACCCATTATTTTCGCAATGGCAACTAGGGACTAGCAATAAATGCTGGCCCAGCCAGTGATGCCCTATCTCCTTAATAAACAAAAAAAGTTTGTTTAAATTCTCAAGGATGCAATGACAAATTTTATTTGATCCAGCACCCAATGTGAATATTTAATACAGGTACACACTCCTTTATCCGAAACCCTCGCGGCCAGCTGGTTTTCAAATTTTGGAAGTTTTCAGATTTCAGAATAAATGACATTTTCACAGTGAAACAAAAAATACCTTACCGAGCAGCAGATGCACGTGAGAGTACAACGAGCGCTGACACAGAACTGATGCCCGCCTGTGCTGGGCCATGCTGCCACGACACATCTGAGTGATGTAGGTTGGGTAGGTATGGTAGTGGGATAACTTTTTGTATGCCAAACCACCTTGTTATGGAGAAAATAAACTTCACGAGAAAGACTTCGAATTTCGGAGCTTTTCGGAATTTAGGATAAAGGATTAACTACCAGATTAAACATCAGTATGCATTATGAATTCCTTAACCTTATTTATAATCACCAGAATTTTTATAGTCCTCAAGTGCAACTAATGAAAATAGTCTATTTAATATGCTTGTGATGAAAGATGTGGGATTTTTTTTTAATTTTTAGACTTTGGATTTCAAATTAAGACATATGGGTGTTCATCTATTTTGAACAGATTTAAAAATTCTTAGATTAGTCTTCGGCAACTATGGTCTTAACCTCATACGTGTCAGGGAGTAGGTAACTGCAAGGACCCCTTAAATATTAATGGAAGTTTGTCTAAACTGTGGAGGTTTACAACAGGGGATTGGCTGTATCAGACTCTAGTTTAAAACGAATTCAGTTCAATAGCATTTGGGTTCAGTTTGAAGAAGGCTGGACTGGAGTCAGGTAAGTATTTTCCAGAAAAGGAGATTGTTCAGAGCAGTTAAGGGAATAAATTATCTTAAGGAAGTTTTGCTATTTGTAAAAATTTCCATATTAGGAGTGTTGGTTAGAACCCCAGAGTCAATTCAAAGCTGAGAAAGTCTAAGATCTCAGTTGTGATAGCATTCAAAAGAAAATACTTCAAGACATACCGGGCAAGAACTGAGAAGAAGCAATTAAGTCAACCCACAGATTGGATAGGGAATTTTCTTTTATCTCGGGATTTTAATTAAATGTAAGCGATGGTGTTTGGAAATAGATAGGAATTTGTTTTCTGTGTTTTCAAATTTTTCAAAATGTGTTACTTACAGAATCCCTACAGTGTGGAAATATGCCATTTGGCCCAACTAGTCCATACGAATCTTCTGAAGAGCAACCCACCCAGACCCATTTCCCTACCGGATTACTTTATATTTACCCTTGACTAATGCACCTAACCTACACATCCCTGAAGACAATGATTTAGATTACAGCGTGGAAACAGGCCCTTCGGCCCAACAAGTCCACACCGACCCGCAACCCACCCATACCCCTACATTTACCCCTTACCTAACACTACGGGCAATTTAGGATGGCCAATTCACCTCACCTGCACATCTTTGGACTGTGGGAGGAAACCGGAGCACCCGGAGGAAACCCACGCAGACACGGCGAGAACGTGCAAACTCCACACAGTCAGTCGCCTGAGACAGGAATTGAACCCGGGTCTCTGGCGCTGTGAGGCAGCAGTGCTAACCACTGTGCCACCGTGCTGCCCAAATTTAGCAAGGCCAATCCACCTAACCTGCACACCTTTAGATTGTGGGAGGAAACCGGAGCACCCAGAGGAAACACAAGGAGAATATGTAAATGCCGCACAGACAGTCGCCCGAGGGATCAAACCAGGTCCCTGGTGCTGTTAGCTCAGCTAACCACTGAGCCACATTTTTAAAATTTTAATTTCTTTAGTTATAATAAACTTCTGTGTAACTGTCAAAACCAAACCCATGCATTTATTTTGGTTAGAAGACCACCCCATCATATTTAAAAGCATTTTTAAAAAGTCTATAAAGCCAGAATTCATTCCTTCGGCTGGGACCACATACTATTCTGATCATCTACAATAATGGGAGAAAATGTATTCCTCTTCTTTAACTTTCTGGTAGTTACGGTAACTGTACAGGTGTTGTAAAAAGCAGAAATCACTTTCTTTCAATCTAGTTCATTTTTCTTTTCTTTCCCTCGCAATATTGTTTCATAATTAACTTTACTTACGATTCTTCTCAAAACTTGCAAGTCCACACTGCCAAAGGTCTGTAATGTTGTTCTTACTTTGGCACCAACAGAATGCAATATCATATGTTTTCTGGGAACCCAGATGTTGCCAACTTTCACTTCACTAATCACCCTATTAGATTGCTAAATACCATATCCAATACTGCTACTACTCTTTCCAACTCCAGTTGGGGGCTATCTGAAAAGTGGAGTTGAAGCCATAATCAGACCAACCACAAGCTTTTTTTTTTAAATGGCACATGAAGAATTGAGAGGCCAAATGGCCCATTCTTGCTCCTCTTATTATCTTATCTGAGGAAAGAATCACTGATTACCCAAGGAAGCTCATAATTGTTTTGTTTCTGCTCTGACTCTCTCAAACTTGACCATTCAATATCCAGAGTGCTACATCTCTCAACAGCAGCACAGCAAAATATTTTATACTCTCCCCGCTTTGTATCTTCATCTCATTTGTAAGTTGATGTTCAGTTAATAATTTGTCACTGAGTATGATTCAGTTATATCCATGTTATCTCATCCCTGTTTCTTTTTCCTGTCATGGTCATCCCTTCTATAATTAGCAGGCGTAATCTCTAGTCCCTTTGTTTATGTTTGCTTCTTATACCTCATTTATAAAATATTATTCAAATCTGCTGTCTTGTTTATTTCCAGAATATTTACTCAAAATTGGGGTGTCCAATGTGGCAGACTATTGCCTCAGGTGGGGAAAATCCAAAAACAGGAAGGATATTCTAGAATAATAACGGTCAAGTGTGAAAATCAGGAGCTTTGTTTTTCACTGAAACATAGAAAATAGAAGCAGTACTGGGCAATGTTCCACCATTCAATATGACCATGGCTGATCGTCCAACTCTGTATCTTATTCTGCATTCTCCCATATAGCCCTAAGAGCTGCGCCTTATGCCTCCTTGAAAACATTCAATATTTTGACCTCAATCACTAGCTGTGGCAGAGAATGCCACGGACTCACCACTCTCTGGGTGAAAGGTCTCTTTCCATATAAAGGGGAGTGGAAATCCAGAACTCGTTTCCCAAAAGGCTATAAATCTAGATTGGTATATATGTTCAAATCTGTCAGGGAGACATTTTTGTTAGGCAATTGCATGTAGAAACATGAAGCTGAGCGGTTTACTATTGTTACTAATGCTATGACATAAGAGTTAAAAATCAGAAGACAATAATAAGCCTGCTTAACAGGGATGTTATATAGAATTTGCCTTTACAGGTGAACCATAAAATCTGACCTTTACACATTGCAAACGTCATATGCAGCCACCCTCTCTGTCCTCAACCCATTAGGCCTGGAGTTGTACAACACAAAAAATACAATTCCAAAATGTTCTAATCTGAAATTTACAGTTTAATAATTTGCCTTATTTTATTAGGACTACTCAATGCACTGAAACTGGCCAGTAGAAAAATTATTGAAGTAGAAAACATGCTTGCAAGAACTTAATAACCCACTTGCTTCTTTATCACCAGGTCATTGCTCACCAATGGGATAATCCCTGTAACCCACTGATCATCACAATGACTTTGCAATGTATTCATTATCTTTCTTGAATAATGTAAAGCAGCTGCAGGGTAATACAGCAAGAGTAGCCATTGCATGTATCACAGCAAGCCACTCTAACAGATCACGTTCACCACATAAAAGTGCTAAACTAATGGTTCTTAATGACAAATTAATGCCTGTGAATTAAAAATATACTTATAATGGGGAGAGTAATTTGCCATTACAATATCATCATTGGACATGCTCCTTGTTTAATAAGATGTATTTAATTCAGAACCTAATGAATGAAGTATGAAAGAAAGGAGATGAACCCTGCAATTTCTCTTATGCAAGTCTGTCACCTTATTTGTAAAACCTAAGTGCAATTTACATTCAAATTATAACAAATGACTAGTTTTATAATGCACAATGATAAACGATTATGTTGATAAATGGTAATATATTAACTGTATAGAAACAAGCCACTAGCCTTTTTTAACATTTAGAATGCAAACTGTATACAATGGCAGAAGTAAACTTAATGTGCAAAAATAAGGTCACTTGTTCATGCACCACAACCCCTTCCACCCCCCAAAAGAAATATTTTGCAAAAACAAAATGACAATGCCAGATTTCCCGCATAGCATGAGTTCATACTGCCATCTACTGGTGTTTGACTTTAACTGCTGATAGAAGAACAGGAAAAGGCAACAGACCATAAATGGTGCAAGGTTGATGAAAATGTTGATAAAATGTGGAACTGGAAAAGCATAGCAGATCAGACAGATTGGAGCAGGAAAGTTGATGTTTCAGGTCAGGACTCTATCAGGACCAGGACGTTTTCCATTTCAAAGCAAATAAAATATTGCTTTGAAACACAATAATACAACTACTGTTATGCTAAAATAACACGTCTGATCACTTTTCCCTCCTTAAAAAAAATAAATTTGGCTAAATATAAAAATAGTGTTATTTTAGACATGTGTCTTAGAGAAAGATAAAGGAAACATGAAAATGTAAGGATATGCATCTCAAAAAAAATCACTGAGACCCCCATTCCTATACTGCATTAACTTTGCCATTAACCTCAGTTCAAAAATTCTTAATAATATTATTATACTGTATATCAGGCAGAATTCCAAACTTATCACTTTAAAGACAGATATTCTCCTAGTCACTATGAAAGACACAATGTCAAGTGTCAAAGCTATCAAAATCCTGGCTTTTGTCCCCCACTCCCCAGTTCAAATAATATTCCTACAACAATTAGTTTTCTCAATTGCTCATTCCTGCCAATTGTTGATTATTTCATCTGTAATACCACCTTGAACTCTTTCCTGTCACACTTGACACTCTGTTATCACTCCCATCTTCACATTGTCAAAACCAAGGAGTGTAGACTACAGCAATCTGAACAGCTTGATTATCTATCCATCACCAGATCTGGTTGGACCATATCAAGTATTACTGGGGTTCAGTCTGCTCTACCACCCACGCCTGCAAGATCATCTAGAGGGAAAATATAAATCATGCTTAATTTCACAAATGGAAACTGCCTCCTTAAGCCCCTCTCCCCATTCCATCCTGCTTTTCCTCTTTCAAATCATCCAAGGAGCTCCTGAATATTTTTTATTGCCATTCTGGCCAAAACAGAAAGACCCTTTCTCCCGATATAACCTTAGTGGTAGTGTGCTGACTCTGAACCAGGAATCGCAGATTCAGGTCCCACCTACTCCAGAGGTGTATTATCGCATTTCTGAACACACTGATTACAAATATCTATAACTCTATTTTTTGGAATTCCTGTGGAGTCTCCCAAAGATACTGTGCATGCTTTTACCCACTTTCCTCATCCACATGCTTTCTCCTTAGCAAAAATAGCTATTTGACATGCAATATTCAATGTACACAATGGCTACACGATATTATCACCATCCAAAACTCGAGACAATGAGTCTTGCCCATTCCACTGTCCATATGTTCTCAGCTGATTGTTTGAAATTCTGATGAGAATATTTCACAAAATGTTCCAGGTAAAAATCAGCGAAATTTAAGCCATCGTTTTCTCCACAAGTTTGAAACACTTGCACATTTGGAACACTGTTTCAGGTCTATCTACACTGTGGACTGAAACCAAGCCTTTGATTGCCCCTTCTAGTATTTCCTTCTTTGGATGAGAATCCATTAATCTCTAGTTGCAACATTGTAATGACAGTTGTTTTTCTAAATGGAAGTAACTTTTCTGATGCAAGTTGTTGTTTCCTACTTGCACATGCTGAGTGACCTGCAGTGTTGTCTAAGTTTCTTCTTTCAGTTTAGAACTTCAACATTTGGAGTTACCTTTCCATTAGACCATTTCAGTCGCTGTTCTTAAAATTATTTCAAAATTAAAATCTACTCTCTGTGGTTACCAGCGGTTCAAGGTGGCAGCTCACCATGACCTTCTCAACAGTGACTAGGAAAGGACAATCAATGCCAGTCCAAACATCAGTGCCCATATCCCCTGAATAAATAAAACCTTCTGTCCTGCAATATTTTTGGTTTATGATAGCTATGCCAGGAATCCATTGATGTCAATGTCTATTGATTACGACTCAGGGAGTCTATCAACTTCATGCTGTCTGTTCATTTGAATGACGTTCGTTCCCATTCATTGCACTTTAAGTTGGATGAGGGGGTGGCAACATAGGCAGTGGCTTCCCCAAGCCGTCCCTTTACCTGCGAACATCTGCCTCCAATCAGCTTTTGAAAGTTCTTGCCTAATACTGTCAAAATTGTACCTGTGAGAACGGAAGTACTGTGTTCTGATTTTTAAAAAATGCATAATTGACCTAAAGGGATGATCACCTTATTGGGATTGTATTTTAGACCCCCCAATAGTCAGGGGGAAATTGAGAAACAAACTTGTAAGGAGATCTCAGCAATCTGTAAGAATAATAGGGTAGTTATAGTAGGGGATTTTAACTTTCCAAACATCGACTGGGACTGCCATAGTGTTAAAGGTTTAGATGGAGAGGAATTTCTTAAGTGTGTACAACATAATTTTCTGATTCAGTATGTGGATGTACCTACTAGAGAAGGTGCAAAACTTGACCTACTCTTGGGAAATAAGGCAGGGCAGGTGACTGAGGTGTCAGTGGGGGAGCACTCTGGGGCCAGCGACCATAATTCTATTAGATTTAAAATAGTGATGGAAAAGGATAGACCAGACCTAAAAGTTGAAGTTCTAAATTGGAGAAAGGCCAATTTTGACGGTATGAGGCAAGAACTTTCAGAAGCAGACTGGGGACAGATGTTCTCAGGAAAAGAGATGGCTGGAAAAT
>NC_057712.1:84562710-84655037 GCF_004010195.1 Chiloscyllium plagiosum | reverse complement strand
GGAGGTCATGTTGCGGCTGTACAGGACATTGGTTAGGCCACTGTTGGAATATTGCGTGCAATTCTGGTCTCCTTCCTATCGGAAAGATGTTGTGAAACCTGAAAGGGTTCAGAAAAGATTTACAAGGATGTTGCCAGGGTTGGAGGATCTGGGCTACAGGGAGCAGCTGAACAGACTGGGGCTGTTTTCCCTGAAGTGTCGGAGGCTGAGGGGTGACCTTATTGAGGTTTACAAAATTATGAGGGGCATGGATAGGATAAATAGACAAAGTCTTTTCCCTGAGGTCGGGGTGTCCAGAACTAGGGGGCATAGGTTTAAGGTGAGAGGGGAAAGATATAAAAGAGACCTAAGGGGCAACTCTTTCGAGCAGAGGGTGGTACGTGTATGGAATGAGCTGCCAGAGGATGTGGTGGAGGCTTGTACAATTGCAATATTTAAGAGGCATTTGGATGGGTATATGAATAGGACGGGTTCGGAGGGATATGGGGCGGGTGCTAGCAGACGGGACTAGATTGGGTTGGGATATCTAGTCGGCATGGACGGGTTGGACCGAAGGGTCTGTTTCCATGCTGTACATCTCTATGACACTATGACCTGATGCTGGGTCTTTTTTCCACAAATTGACTGCCCTGTATAGCTCATAAATAACACTGTGTGTGGAGCAGTGATTCGCAGTCATTCCCAAAGTGACTCTGACCCAGGAAACAGTGGTAAAACAAATCACACAACATGTTGTATGCAGAAGCTCCGGGATGCTTAAATACTGTACATGAGGTCCTCTATCTACAGGGGAGCAGGAGACCCTCCAGACACACAGTCAAAGACAGTGAGAGGACATAGCTATGTAGACAAATGGTACAATACATCTATCCCTCAGTTAGCACTGTTAATGTGTACCAAAAAAGAAAAACATGCTAAACAACATTTCCTGGTTAGAAAACACGTACTGTTGAACAAAAGACATGCTGTTGAAATCTTTTGTTTTGCAGTCATCAAAACAGTTGTAAGAACAGTGAATGAGGCTGAGAGAATAATAAAGGGCAACAAGGAAATAGCTGAAAATGTGACTAAATACTTTGTGTTACTCTTCACTGCAGAAGACATCAATAACATTCCAAAAATCGTAAATGACTAAAGAGCAAAAGGGGAATAAATTAATACAATAGCTATCACTTAGAGGAAAGAAAACCTAAGGAAACGATTGGGTGGCACGGTGGCTCAGTGGTTAGCACTGCTGCTTCACAGCACCAGGGTCCCAGGTTTGATTCCAGCCTCGGGCGACTGTCTGTGTGGAGTTTGCACATTCTCTTCGTGTCTGCGTGGGTTTCCTCCAGGTGCTCCGGTTTCCTCCCACAGTCCAAAAACATGCAGGTCAGGTGAATTGGCCATGCTAAAGTGCCCATAGTGCTAGATGCATTAGTCAGAGGGAAATGGGTCTGGGTGGGTTACTCTTCGGAGGGTCGGTGTGGACTGGTTGGGCCAAAGGGCCTGTTTCCACACTGTAGGGAATCTAATCTAATTTAATCTAAAGACCGATAGGTCTCAATACCTGATTTTGTATCAGATCATGTTAATGGAAACAGTTACAGAGATGATGGATGCACATGTAGTAATCTTCCAAAAATCCTTACATCCTAGAAAAGTTCCAGACAATTTCAAACATGCTAACATAAAACCTTCACTCAAAAAGGAAATTAGACAAAACTAAAGAACTATAGGCGTAACATTGTCACTGTGAAAATGTTAGAGACTGTTCTAAATGATGTAGAGTATGTCAAAAGGTACTTCTTCAAGCACAGTCAGCACGACTTGATGAAGAGGAAATAATGTCTGACAAATTTTAGAGTAGGTAACAAGCAGTATAGATAAAGGGGAACCAGTGGATGCAATATATCTAGATTTCCAAAGGTTGTTTGATAAGGTAAGGCTACATAATAACACCCATGGTGTTCAGGTTGTATATTAGCATGGATAGAGAATGTGTTAACTCATAGAAGGCTGAGAGTTGGAATAAAGGAGGCATTTTCAAGATGGAAACCTACAACTGGTGGAGTGCCAGAGGGATCAGCGCTGAGCCCACAATTATTTGCCAGTTTTGGATGAGGGAAATGAATTTATCATTGCCAGGTTTGTGGATGGCAAAAATAGTTGAGAAGTGGTTTGGATGAAACTGAGACTCTACAGAAGGATATAAACGGATTAAGTGAGTTGGTAAAAAGACTTGGCAGATGGAACATGATGTGGGAAAATATAAGGTTATGCATTTTAGCAAGTTAAAAATCACAAAACACCAGGTGATAGTCCAACAGGTTTACTTAGAAGCACTAGCTTTCAGAGCAGGGACGCTCCAAAAGCTAGTGCTTCCAAATAAACCTGTTGGACTATCACCTGGTGTTGTGCATTTTTTAACTTTGTAAACCCCAGTCCAATACTGGCATTTCCAAATCATGACTAGCATTTTACCAAGAAGAATAGAAGAACTGAATATTATTGAAATTGAGAAAATAGGTAAAATGCTGCACTCGAGGGGGGTTTGGAGGTCCTCATGCATGTATCACAAAAAGCTAACATCCAGGTTTAGTGGGAATAGGGAAGGCAGCTGAATTGACTGGGTTTATTTCAAAGGAAATGGGAGTGTAAAATTAAGGCGGCCTTGCTAAAACCGTAAGGGGCACTAGTTAGACTTCACCTAGAATACAGTGAACAGTTTTGGTCTCCTTACCAAAGTAGAGATATGGGCATTGGAAGCAGTCCACAGAGGGTTGTCCAAGTTGATTTAGGGCAAATTTCTTCAAAGTCACCACGCCAAAGATTCACAGCACTGACTTCCAGTTCCAAAAGTCGGTGTTGCACACAGATCTCAGATGTTTACACAGAAGAAAGATTTTTAACAGAAATGCTGATTCCAAATATGAAGGGACTGCCTTATGAGTAGTTGATGGGCTTGGTATTCACTGCAGTTTAGAAGACAGAATGGCATTTATTGAAATGTACAAAATTCTGAGGGGACTTGACATGTTAATCCTACAGGGAAAGTCTAAGACCAGATGGCATAATCTCAGAATAAGAAGTCACATATTTAAGGCAGAGGAGGAATTTCTTCACTTCGAGGTTAGTGAGTCTGTGGAATTCTTTACTATAGAGGCCTGTAGAGGCTGGGATAGCAAGTATATTCAAGGCTGAGATAGACAGATGTTTAGTTGTTAAGGGGGAGTTAGAGGTGAAGGGAAAGGGCAGGATAGTGGAGTTGAGGATTATCAATGATCTCAACGAATGGCAAAGTAGATACATTTTCAAAATTTGCTCAACTTAACTATTCAGTAACTTCTCTCAGCAGATGAGACATTCAGGTAAGGGGGCAAAAGAAAGTTTGCAAAAATATTCACTTTAAAATCCATGTTAAAGTGGAAACATGTTTAGGCAGGCAGACAAACCTGTTCAAAAATCATTCAATAATTTCATGCCTCTTTATCACACATGCAAAGTTTCTTCTCATTCTGAAGATACAATCATCAATCATTACACGCGCTAAAGTTGAATATTTGGACCTGCGCAGTTTGACTGCATAGAGAGTGGATTTCCTACCTTCCTTGCATGCGTAATGCGAAACTTCAACGCAGTCGTTTGGCATAGCTTTGGATGTTGCAAGAATTTTGCAGCATACTTCTCTCCTTGCTATGGCTCACTGGTTTAACACCTCTATTTTAGTTTTAAATTGGGAATGACGATCAAAGGAAATTCACTTACGTCACACAAGTGGTCAAGGTTAGCCAGTGTATCTTCAATGCTATATCCTACTTGTGTTACTAGTCTCAGACACTGCTCCATTCATCTAGCCACCATCAAACAGCTATCAACAACCTCGATTAACTGAACCACATACATATGTTCCAGCGCACCCTTAAACACTTCACATTAATGTAAGCTTTAGAAGAATATCTCACACCTTACACACAAGTTCACCCAAACACACTCAACCACACATAATGGGCAGAATTTTAAGCACTGGAGGAAAAGTCAGGTGCAAGCTACCTGCATTGCTGCTGCTGGAACAGCATGCTCCCCAAAGAAGAGGGGCCACAGAGTGCGGACTTACCACAACGGCCAGGTGGCAAACTCTTAGTGAGGCATTTTGGGAGCTAGATTCAATGAGGATACAGGGAGTTGAGGGAAAGGAGACCTTCCATACCATTAACTGACCAGTGAAGGACCTCACTTGGCCCTGGAGCAAATAGACTTCCTGATGTCTCTTCTGACACTGTCTACTTGTGAGGTTGAGAGTGTAGTGATTGTAACAGGTCAGCCAGCCTGATTGTGGCTAATAATCTGTACCAAACATGGAGTCCTGGCTGACAGATATAAACTGGAGTATCAGAGGGTCTTTTCACTCTGAGGGCTGGCTCTGAGCAGCTGGAGCTTTTTTCAGAGAGGATGATGTGAACGGTACTGCAGCCATGGCATCCTCTTGGATAAGGTTCTGCCATCATGACTGAGATCCCAAAATAGGATGGGGTTCACAAGGCACACAATAGCCCAGCAATCTAAGCTCTGATAGATTCCTAGGATTGCTGAGGTTATGCATTTGTAATTTGTAGAGGCTCCATAGAGCACATAACTACTGCACCTCTCTCAGTTTGACATCATTAGTGCGGTATTGACTTGCTACCAGCAACTGTACTGTAGTCTATTAGTCACAATCTGCTAAAATGGTACAATCGGGAGCTAAATATAGATATTTATTTTCAAGGGTTGCTCCAGAGATTTTCCTGAGGATGTTTGTTTTGTCTTCTAGGTGCACCTTTTCTCATACCTCCTTTATTTACTGATGCAATCATATATCAACTTGCCTTTTGTCTTTGTGTTGGTGGATATGGACTTGTTAAAGTCAGACCTGTTTAAATTCAAATTTAGAAATTCATTAATCTCCTCGGTTAGCTTCACAGCTTCATTGAACCTAAAACCACAACAAAGAAGGCATTCACTTCTGAGGCACCACAGTATTTAAAATTAACAAAGTCAAGAGTCACATGACACCAGGTTATAATCCAACAGGTTTATTTGAGATCACAAATTTTTGGAGCACTGCTCCTTCATCAGGTGACAAAGCAGCAGTGCTCTGAAAGCTTGGCATTTCAAATTAACCTGTTGGACTACAACCTGGTGTTGTGCGACTTCTGACTTTGTCCACCCTCGTCCAACACTGGCACTTCCACTTTAAAGGTAACAGGCATAAATCAACAACAAAAGCAAAACAAAACAAATGCTTTTGTAAAATATAACTGACATTCAAAATATAACTGACATTGTGGGCAGCACGGTGGCACAGTGGTTAGCACTGCTGCCTCACAGCGCCAGAGACCCGGGTTCAATTCCCGACTCAGGCGACTGACTGTGTGGAGTTTGCACATTCTCCCCGTGTCTGCGTGGGTTTCCTCCGGGTGCTCCGGTTTCCTCCCACAATCCAAAAATGTGCGGGTCAGGTGAATTGGCCATGCTAAATTGCCCATAGTGTTAGGTTAAAGGGGTAAATGTAGGGGTATGGGTGGGTTGCGCTTCGGCGGGTCGGTGTGGACTTGTTGGGCCGAAGGGCCTGTTTCCACACTGTAAGTAATCTAATTCACTTCTGCACACAAAAAAAGCACCATCCTAAACACACCATGTGGGCTGACGAGGACACAGCTAAACAGTTACATGTTTGTCTCCAACACAGTCACTTACAGAAGGTCTTAAAACAGGACAGCCTTTCATTACGTGCCACTCCACTTCCTATAGGCATTGACAACTGTAAAGGATGCTAGTAATCACCAAATGCTGCCAACAATCACAGCAATAACCAGCAGAAATCAATGAGCAACAGACCCGAAAATAGCTGATGATTCTGTCAAAAAGTACAATTTTGGGGTATTTTCAGCTGATTATTAGGTCAGTTGTGTAAACCCAGTAAAGGGCATCAGCTTGAACATTGAGCTTGGAAATGGTACAGCAGAAGACAAGTCAGCTTTACACATAGATTCACGTAATGACCTGCCTACTCCACATATTTTTGACAAATACTTACAGTGAGCATTCTAATACCCTCACCAAAAGATTGATTGAGCATTGCTGACCATATTTCGGACATTTTCGGGCACTTGACCTGCCCAAAAAGCAGGTGTTAATGGATCCACATTTTGCACTATTATTTTAAGTACAAAATGCATCTCATATTGGAGAGGTTGGATTCAGCAGGTCACAAGTCATTCCATGCCTGCACATTACTCCAGCTGCACAGGGAGCATGTACAAATTACTAAAATTAGTTGACCTTGCAAGATTCAGAAAGGTCATCTCCCCACTTCAATTGTATTAGTGCATTTGTATGCACAGCATTCCAAGCCACTCTCCCCAGGATTGCAGAATCATTCCCTTCAGTCCTAACCCAGTACCTAGATCAGCATTACTGCATTCCAAATTCACAGATATGTTGTCTGACACAGCACTTCAAATAAAACAAAAACTGGCCACGCTTATCAGAGATAAGTGCAATTCTGTCCTTAATTTTTAGCAGATCAGTAACAATGACATGTTCAGATTTCTTTTCCATGAAAATTGGCACACAAGAATTAACTGAACAATCTTCAATTAAAACCCTTTGTTCAGGTTTGTGATGGCCTTCTTGTTTCTCAATGTTTACTAACAATAAACAAAATTAATCGCCATAGGTATAAGGAGTAAATGATAAACAATACAAACCTACATAAATATACAAAGAAGGTTATATTTCTGCAATTGTGGATCAGAGATAATTAAATGCTTATTTTTAGATTCTGAATTAAATTCTGAAATAAGTGCACAACAAATCAATTTCACATTGAATTAAACTGCTCTGGAATTGTCATTTCCTACCGACACAGCTTTTATTTATTTCAGAGATGTGAATGTGAGTGACGGGGCCAGCATTTGTAGCCCATCCCGAACTGCCCTTGAGGATGGGATTGAGTCACGTGCCTGAACCACTGCTGTTCATCTGGTGTAGATACATCCAGAGCGTTGGTGTCAAGGGAATTCCAAGATTTTCAACCAGTGACTGTGAAGACATGGTGATATACTTGTAGGTCAGGATGCTGCGTGGCATAGTGGAGAACTTTCAGGTGGTGGAGCTACCATGCATCTGCTGCCCTTGTCCTTTCAACATTTATGAAAGGGAAATGACAAGCAAAAGGGAGATGTTGAGCCAAAAGATGAGGGTGGCAAGTGGAAGACTGGTGACGAGCAGGAGAGGCACTGCAGAGACAATGAGTAGGTTGTTTGAGGAGGTAAGCAATACGTGGGAGAGGCAGCAATCAGGAGAAAAAAGCATTGCAGCAAGTTAGGGATGAGGCTGCATTTTTTGTGGAGCTTGGAGAGGAAAGAGGTGAGTTGAGAAAGGCAATGACTCAGGAGAAGACAGCTGCAGGCAGAATGCAGGGAGGAGGTGCTTAGTTGACAGAGTTGGTAAGATATGAAATTTTGTCAGGAGTTAATTGTCAGGAGCAGGAGTTTTGGGCCACTGGACAACATGACATTCGGCACAAAAGTAAATACAGTTTATTTCTTAGGAGTTCAAGAGAATTAGCGTCATAGAAATCTACAGCACACAAAAAGGCCCTTCAGCCCATTGCATCTACACCACTCAAAACAAGCACCTAGCTATTCTGAACTGATTTTCCAGCTCTTGGCTCAAGCTTTGGCATCATAAGTGCACATCTAAATACTTTATAAATGAATGAGGGTTTCTACCTTAAAGACCACCAGTTCCAGATTCCCACCAGTCTCTGGGTAAAAACGTTTTTCCCCACATCTCTTCAATTCAATTCAATCTATGCCCCAGTCATTGATTCCTCTATCAAGGGGAAAAAAATTCTCTCCTGCCCATCCTATCAATGCTCCTCATAATTCAATAGATCTCAATCATGTACCCTCTCAAACTCCTACACCCCAAGGAAAACAACCTTAATGTGTCGAAATTCTCTTGAAACTGAAACTCCCCAGGCCAGGCAACATTCTGTGCATAGCAAGTTAACCGGTCTTCAGTGTAATCAAATCCCTCCTATAAGGTGGATTCCACAACTGCACACAATACTATTGCTGTGGCCGAACCAAAGTTTTAAACAGTTCCAGCACAACCTCCTCACTCTTGTAATCTATGCCTCAACTAATAAAGGCAAGTATACCATTTGCCTTTGTACCCATCTTATCCACCTGTCTTGATATCTTCAGGGTCCAGTGGACATACACACCAAGATCCGTCTGATCACTGGAGCTTCCCAAGGCCCTACCATTCTTCATTTATTCCCTTGCTTTAGGAGAAAGTGAGGACTGCAAAAGCTGGAGATTAGTGTCAAAAGTATGGTGCTGGAAAAGCACAACACCCAAGGAGCAGGTTAGTCGACATTTCGGGCATAAGCCCTTCAGCAGGAATGGTGGTGGGCGAGTTGGGGAGCAGTGGAAGGGGGTGGTGGTATGGGGCTGAGAGATAAACAGGAGTTGGGGGTGGAGGAAGGTAGCTGGGAAAGCGATAGGTATATCCAAGGGATGGTTGTGATACGATGGTGGGGAGGGTAGAGTGGATAGGTGGGAAGCAATATGGACAGGTAGGACAGATCAAGTCCTACCTGTGCAAAGTTGGAGGGTTGAATCTGGGATGAGGTGGGTGGAGGGGAGATTTGAGAACTAGAAGTTGATGTTGATGCTGTGTGGTTGAAGGGTCCCAAGACAGAAGATGAGGCCTTCATTCTCCAGTTGTTGGGTGGCTTGAATTTGGTGGTGGAGGAGGAGGCCCTTGCTTTGTTTGTCATGTCCTTATACTTATCCAGATTGAACTTCATTTTCCACCATTCAGCCCGTCTATACATTTTCTTGTAGTCTAAGCAGTGCACCAAATTTTGGACTATTTGCAAACTTACTAATCGATCCTCCTATGATTTGATTAGATTCCCTACAGTGTGGAAACAGGCCCTTCAGCCTAACAATTCCACACCAACCCTACAAAGAGAAACCTACCCAGATCCATTTCCCTCTGACTAGTGCACCTAATGCTATAGGCAATTTAGCATAGCCAATTCACCTGACCTGCTCGATTTTGGACAGTGGAAGGAAACCTGTAGCACCCAGAGGAATCCCAATGTGCAAATGCCCAACAGATAGTCACCCAAGGCTAGAATTGAACCCAGGTCCCTGCCGCTGTGAGGCAACAGTGCTAACCACTGAGCCACCGTGCCGCCTCTTGCGGCAACTATATTTAAGTTTAAATCATTTATATAAACCACAAACACTGGCCCCTGGGGGACCCCATTGAATACAGACTTGCAGTCAGAAAATAACTCCCCACCATCTTCCTCTACTTCCTGCCACTCAGCTAATTGTGGATCCAATGTGCCAAATTTCCTTAGATCCCATGAATTCTTACTTTTGCTATCAGTCTCCCATGTGGGGCCTTATAAAAAGCCTTGCTGAAGTCCAAGTGGACTACATCAAAACCATTGCCCTCATCTACATACCTGGTTACCTCTTTGGAACATTCAATCAAGTTGGTCAGACATGACTACCCTTTAACAAAACCACACTGACTGTTCTTGATCCCTGCCTCTCCAATTGCAGATTAATTCTGTCCCTCAGAATTGCTTCCACTAGTTAGACTTCTGGACACTGTGCAATTCTGGTCTCCCACCTATAGGCAGGATGATGTGAGACTTGAAAAAGTGCAGAAAAGATTTACAAGGATGTTGCCAGGGTTGGAGTGTTTGGGTTATAGGGAGAGGCTGCATAGGCTGGGGCTGTTTTCCCTGGAGTGTCAGAAGCTGAAGGGTGACCTTATACAGGTTTATAAAATCAAGAGGGATGTGGTTAGGGCAAATAGACAAGGTCTTTTCCCTGGGGTGGGAGAGTCCAGAACTAAAAGGAACCAAAGAGGCAACTTTTTCATGCAAATGGCAGTGCATGTACGGAATGAGCTACCAGAGGAAGTGGTGGAGGTTGGTACAAATACAACATTTAAAAGGGATTTGGATGGGTATATGAATAGAAAGGATTGGGATGGATAAGGGCCAAATGCTGGCAATTGAGACTAGGTTTATTTAGGATATCTGATCAGCATGGACGAGTTGAACCAAAGGTTTCCAAGCTGTACATCTCTATGATTCTATGACTGATTGGTTGTGTAGTTTCCTGGTTTATCCCTTGTTCCCCTCTTGAATAATGATTCTACATTAGCTGTCCTCCAGTTTTTAGGACCTCTCCTGTTGTCAGACAGGAATGGGAAATTTTTGTAAATACCCCTACTATTTTCCCCCTTTCCTCCCTCAACAACATGGGATATGTTTCATCCAGCCTGGAGATTTATTTACTTTTAAGCCTGCCAGACCACCCAAAATTGTTGAGGTTTATGAATAGACTTGATGTTACATTTTGGAATCTTAGGTGTTAACAGATTTGTTCCTTAATGGAAAGTAACCATTTATACAACTGTGAATGCTTATAGATCTATAGTAACCAAAGTAAACAAAATAAAATCCTGATAAGCCATAATGCCATTTGAGATGGACAAACCTAATGCAAAGGATGTCCAACTCGTTTGAAAACAGTTGGCTTATGTGTGGACTGCATCATATACACGTCTTGTAAAATGCATAAAGAGATTATATTTGCACTTGCAACAGTACCAGTCTTGGTAGTTAGTACATGCTATCTATTGTTTTTGAGGTGTATGACTTGGATGAAGATTACAGCTTCAACTTTTCTGACAGAATCTATGTGGTGTATCAAATTGAGCATGTCTGCTCTCTGACAGGGCTCTATAAACTGTAATGTTGCAGATATCCTTTGGACTTTGTTGACATGTTTGTGTGCTATCCTGTTCCTTGGTTGACACTTCTCCACATGCAACTGTGGAGCATTGTGCTGTACTTTGGTTTTCCCTAGGCAAGTTATTCCCTGTACATTGTAGCCCAATATACTCTTGTAGGATGTAACATACGTATGTCATAAAAAACTGGACATGGTCTTAGTGAATGAGACAAGCAACATCTCAGACAAGATTTGAATATTTTTGATGAAAGTGCTTCCAATTTGGGTTGTCCTGAGCACTGTGTAAATGGTATATACTTTGGATTTGTCTAAAACTACCTTTCTGAAAGATTTGATGCATGTAGAGGTACTGATCAGCTCCATAAGCTTTTCAGCTAAGTTACCTCCAGCGGAATCACATTGCTTTCCTTTATGTTGACATCTGCCTATGAACTGATAGATTGTTTCACATGGCTGTTACTAATGTGACATGAACTCAAGCCTAAGTATGTTGAAGTTGACTTGGACGTTGAGTTGATCTTCTAATACTTTGTAAAATGTCACAATTATTGAAGACATCATTAGAAATACCAAATGATGTGTCTCTTCTTAATCGTTCATTTCCCAAAGCAATAAGAATTTAACTGCCTGTTTTTCTTCATTTGTTGATTTAAGTAAAAAAGATGGATTCTTTAAGTAACTGAAATTTCACAAAATGTCAATGCAATGTTAACCTATGTTCAGATATTGTTTCCAAGTTTACTATGCTATCAAAAGTGTTGGTATAAAACTCTGCATTGAGGACTCTTGTGATGCAGTGGCAGTGTCTCTACCTGGGAGTCAGGTTCAAGTCAGACTGGTTCCATGGGTAAGTCGTAAGATGTTTGAACAGACTGATTAAAATTATCTAAAAATCTGTTTTGCAGTATAGTGCCTTTTCCATTTCTCTTGGTATTTCTTTCCTTTTGTTATTGATTTAAAATGAACAGTCATAGATCTGCAATTACTCCTTGCATCATCATGTGAGTGGTGACAATATGCAAGTGAATTTTGTATTTTTGTGTGATTTCTCAGACCAACGTCTAGACATAGGTAAGAATTTTAAAAACATTTTATGTAATAATAATGTGTATTGACTGGTATTTTGTTCTTGGGTGCTTTGGTAGTTTGGAGCTATCCTTTGCCACTTTTGAACTCTTCCTTTTATTTTTAAAAGAGAGTGAGTACTTGCAAATGTTTCTTGCTTCACTTCAGTTTCGAACACTTTAGTCTCGATTGTAGTCGGAACCTCAGCTTTGAACTTAGTGAGAGGATGAGGAATGATTTTAAGAAGAAAACTCTTCCAAACTGTCACTGTGCTATCACCTTCGCAGGCTGAAAGCCAGTACCTAGATGTCATCATCAAATATTGGTAGCTGCTTGTTACCACCCTAAAGGAGTTTCTCCATTGCCTGAGTCCTGCTCCATATGTCAGTTCACATAATGTGCATCACAAAGATTAAGTTCTTGTTGAGACACGTCTTATTAATACTACTATTTATGTTGCTATAACATCACAGTCTTATACATAGTTGGGTTTCATGCTTACTCATGTTATTGTACATAGTTGTCTGTTTGATCAATACTACACTACTTCATTGAACAGAGAGAGTGTGAATAAAAGCAAGCCCTTTATCTTTAAACTGGAACTTCATATATGACTTTATATAACTGTCTTAAAGGTGTATTGTCTGTCTGTTTAACAATCTCTGCAATAACCCAACATCCTTAAATTCAGGACTTTTCCACCTCTCTTCAGTTCCAAAGAGGAGTCACATTGGACTCAAACCAATAACTTTGTTTCTCTCTCTCCACAATTACTGCCAGATCTGCTAAGTTGCTCCAGAATGGTTTGTTGTTGAAACTTTATTGCTGGAACAGCACAGCAGGTCAGGCAGCATCCAGGGAACAGGAGATTCGACGTTTCGGGCACAGGCCCTTCTTCAGGAATGAAGAAGGGCCTGTGCCCTTTCTCCTCCCAGAATGGTTTGTGTTTGTTGCAGACCACAGTGTCTTGTTTTTAATTTCTCCCATGGATGGAAAATAAAAAAAAAAGTGGGGGAACATTGATCCTCATCTCATTGCATTGTGCGATTTCAAAGTTTAAGAATAAAGAATTTTAGTGTTGGGTTACCTGGATTAGATAGTGGGAACACAGTTTCAGCAGCTCCAGTAACTGAAGGTGACTTCCTGCTGCAAGCACATCTTGAACTACGCCAGGTTCCAGTGAGATCTGAAAAATGAACAGTTTCAGTGTTTAAACAAGAGATTGATTGTGTCAAAAACAATATTTCTCTGCACTCCCAAGTGTCCTAAATTACAACAGGTACAACTCTGTTCAGTAACAAATTCCCAATAAAGGAAGCATATTGACTACTTCTTAAACCAGCCCAATGCAAGTCCTGGATGTCCCCAAAGTCAAAAGGTCACGAGGCAAAATAAAACAAAGATGACTAAATGTACGATGATATATCAGACTAAAGAAAAAGATATTTATACAGACTGAAGACAGCTAGCTCTCGGGAGAGCAGAGGCAGGAATTGAACCCAGTCAAAGGTAACAAAAGCTGCTATCAGAGCAATCAAAAGCTCACAGGAGAGGAAGGTAGTGGATAACTACAGCAGCAATAGCAAAAATGCTTTGTAACTTGGCTAGATGTTCACAGGCCATTAAGTACTCCTTAGGTCTGTGGAAAGATTCTTCATGACAGATTGAAATAAATGCCAGCTTTTGGAAGAGATATTTTGCTAATGGTCTCTGTCTATGTCTCTACCCATTGTGATATAGGAGAAAGTGAGGACTGCAGGTGCTGGAGATCAGAGCTTAAAAATGTGCTGCTGGAAAAGCGCAACAGGTCAGGCAGCATCAAAGTAACAGGAGAATCGTCGTTTCGGGCATAAGCCCCTTCTTCAGAAATGACATTCCTGAAGAAGGGCTTATGCCCGAAACGTCGATTCTCCTGTTCCTTTGATGCTGCCTGACCTGCTGCGCTTTTCCAGCAACACATTTTTAAGCTCTAATGTGATATAGCACTGGCTCTGTCCCTAAGTGCCAAACTAAATGTGACATGAGTAACTGGTCTCAAAACAATATGGTATGGATGGCAGAAAAACATACCAACACAAGAATACAAGAAATAAAAGTAGTAAACTCTTTGGTCTGTCATGTCTACTCTGCTATTTAATAAGATCATAGCTATCGTGGACTTGTCTGCTTACTCCCCATACCCCTTGACTGTTTGCGATACCAAACATTTATCCCCAAAACTTTAATTGTATACAACTATGCAGCATTCAGTACCCTCTATGGTAGAAAATTCCAAACATTCACAACACTTTGAGTGAAACAATTCACCTCAAACTAAGAATATTTAGGAAGTAGATATAACTTACTACTCAATAAAAGCCTACATGTCTGTGGAATGAATTAATGTTTCAAATCTAGGACAACTCACATCGGATCACTTGACTTTAATTATGTCAGTAGCTAGCAGACAACTTTGAAGATGTTCTGCATAACCACCTGATAAGAATTAGTTAAAAATTCTTACCATGTCTTCTGAAAAGGTAAAGTTTTTAACAACCTGTTTGAATATTTTGAACAAAGATATTCATTTAGTGAATGAAAATAAGTGGCTGACATTGTATGGTTGGATTTTCATTAAACACTTGACAAGGTGCAATAAAATAAACTCTTTTAAGACAGAATTTTGAAGAATTGGACAACAGATCTAGAGTGACATAAGGGATTAACTCCATTCTCATGGCCAGAAGGCTGCTACTGACAGTAACAGTTCTATGTGGAGGCCAATTATTAAAGGAAACCAACAGAAGTATTCCTTTTAGCAAATCCCTCTTTGCATGTATCATTAAGAACCTACTTGATAAAGACTTATGCAATATTAGAACCTTGGACAAAGAACAAAATAAATACAAATAGATCTACATGCAATGGGAATATGAAGTTACTTTTGAAAAATATTACTTAACATTAATCAATCTACTTCTGTGTGCATGCTAATAACAATCACACATATGCAACACTGCTCCAAGTTAAAGTCTGTGTGGAAAGATACAAAAGGCTAGATTTTGACCTTGGAGTAAAGTACCTAGGAAATTTCCTGGTTTACTGCATGCCTTGGGAGAAACTCATTGAAATGCCAGGGTCTTCAGTAGTGTGAAGGGGAGTGTGTGTGATATGGATTTGGATCCTCCACACCTGATACAGATTGGAGATAACCACATGGATTGCCGACTACCAAGACAGGCTATTTAAAGGTTCACCTCAGTTCTCTAGAACTTTTCCCAGCTGTTTATTATTTAAGGCCTTATTTAAGGCCGTCTAGCCTTTATCTCTCACATACCCAGGCTTACCCCTGCCAACTTATGCCTCCACTCAACAACCCCTTATACCTTCCAGACCAACTCATGCCTCTACTTCCAAGGACCCTCCTGCACTGTGTCAACCTCATGCTTCACCTTCATCTCCTGTGGTCGCTTATACACTCCAATGTTAACTTATTCCAAATTTAAGACAATTCATGCAAACTCACTTACTTGCACTTGCTCTGCCACATGGAAAAGTATGGGTATTTGTACAAGTTACTCAAGAATAAAACAAGGCAAGACAGCAGAATGCTCATGAACATTTAGGACAAGCTGTCAGCTTCTGAGTGATATGTTACAAATATCCTGAAGGAAACAGGAGGATTCCTGAATATTGTCAACACCACAGTATTTATAAACAGACTACTGGTTTATAAGCTTCAGCTTCACTGCGATATCATTTTGATCATGTGTGCAGGTTAGAAAGGAGTTTCTCAAAAGTTTCCCCAAAAATTTGACTTAGTTGATAAGTTCTTTCTGTTTCTCTGAGGTGATGAGTGTTGCTGAAAAGGAGAAGGTTGAGGATTATGGAGTGTGGTTGCAAAATATTAGCTTCTTAATTGTTCTTTCCTGACTATCATTTTTATAACCGTTCACCTACAATGTAGGTAGTGGGTGACAGGTACTATATTATGTAATGACACAGAAAACTCATGGAATTCTCCTCAATTGGATACACCACCCCAGAGCAGGATAGTGTCAGGCCTCTCCACAGTGAGTAGGTATAACCATATACTGTTCAAAAGAACATTTCTACCAGTAAGTTGGTTTCAAAAGATCATTTCACTTAATTAGTACAGAAAACAATCTGATTTTTTCACTAAATGAAATCAAAGCACTGTGGATGCTGGAGATCAGAAATAAAACAAAATCCTGGAGAAATTCAGCAGCATGTTTGAAGAGAAAAATAAAGTTAATATTTTTAGTCAAATTAACTCTTCTTTGAAGTCCACAGCACAGCTTGTATCACAGCAGGGGAGAACAGACTGCAATTTCACAATCCTCCATTAATTCTGAATTTGCACTCAGGTTCAGAGGAGATAATGATGACAATGTTTACAATTTATTATGAGGAGGTCAGCAAATTTGGGGCCATTTGATTTGATTTGATTTATTATTGTCATGTGCACTGAGTTACAGTGATAAGTGTTGTCTTATGTGCTTTGCAGGCAGATTATGCTATAGAAGTGCATCAGGGTAACAGAACAGAATGCAGGATATGCTGTAATGTTAAAGCTGCATTGCAATCCTATCTTCAACTTGTGCTCATAATCGATGGACCAATACCAGAACCTTGCAATTTCTCTACTTAGTGTTTTTAATATTTCAGATGTACACATAGCCAGCAACATTTTATAGGCAATAAGCCCTTTTTTCTTCACATATGAGATAATAACGCCTATCTTTCACATCTGTTGGACCTGTTGGACTATAACCTGATGTTGTGTGATTTTTATCTTTCACATCAGGCTTGTGCTACTAAATAGGAAAAGATTGAACCAGGTAATTTCCTTGAAAAGTGACTGAAGTTTGAAAGGTAAGAATCTCAACAATAGAAGAAGTTTTAAAACTTTAGGAAATTAAAGTTTGAAGTAGTTAATATATCAGCATCAGATAAAATAAGTTGCTGTTTATTCATTCCATCATTACAGTAAATCTTCCAGTTATACAATTCAAAGTATTCTCTTTGTTTTGCGTCCTTCTGCCATAATGGAATTAAGAAGCTAAGGAACCTACATAAGGAAAACTGTGCAAGTGCACAAACATTACATTACAGTTGCAGTGCTGATAATAGTTTTGGGTGAATTAAAGGAAATATATAAAAGTAAAGGAAAATCTACAGCACATTCACTAGAATGCGACAACGAATGTGGTTATTTAGATTTTGAGTGGTTATGGCAAATTAACTGTTGTTAAAGTTAGTGGTAACCTGCAAGAACCCCTCATACCGAGTTAAGATAAGGTACATTATCATAGAGTCCTTGCTATTGATTAGCAAAATAACAATAGGAGGGCACAGATTAATTATTGCAAATAATAATAATATCTGATCATGAAAAGAATTGTAAACATAGAAATATGGAAAGTAGGAGCTCGAGTAGGCCATTCAGCCCCTTCAAGGCTGCTCCACCATTTAATATGATCATCGACGGTCATCCCACTTTCACCCCAGATCCTTTGATCTCTTTAGGCCTATGAACTATATCTATCTCCTTCTTGAAAACATTCAATGTTTTGGACTCTATTAGCTTCTGTGGCAGAGAATTCAACAAGTGCACCACTCTCTGGGTGAAGAAATCTGTCTTCTGCTCAGTCCTAAATGACCAATCTCATATCCTTCGACAATGTACCCAGGTTCTGGAAAATCAGAAAAGACTTCTTAACACAGAAAACAGTTGCAATACATATTTCTGTACCACAAACTATTGTTGGAGTGAAGTCAATAAACATTTTTCACAATCCAATTCATTCAAAATCACGAATATAAAGGATTTTTGCAGCAAGGTAGTGATTGGGATTTGATGAGAAAGATTCCAAGAAAAGTGCAAATTTCACGAGCTGAATGGCATTTAATTTTCCAGAATTGATTGCTGTCAAAATTCCAATATGCAAATCCCATTTTGCACTCTTCATTTTGAATTCTTAATTTCTTTCATCATATTTGTGAATCTTCGCAAGTAATCAGGCCCACTGCTGCCTCCAGATTGCACTTCAGCACCATCTAGTGTCAGGGATTAACACAACATCATCAAAGCAAGAAACAATTCCACAGAACTTTCATTGTACGACTGGTCTCAAAAACAGGAGGAGAAAGTGAGGACTGCAGATGCTCTGGTCTCAAAAACAGTCAGCCTTGGAATCAAGGAAATTGTAACGCCATTAAGGACCAGTATAATAAAATGGGTGGTTGATGCAGCTAGTTTTCTTCACAAGTTAACTTATTCCTGCAGAGGTCCATGTACAGATAAGCGTCAGGGACTATGGCAACCAACAGAACTTACAATTTATCAATGAATATGTTAAGTTATTTCATAAAAGCGCTTGATGTCCCATAATTACAACAGGCCTGAACTGCATTTTTTTTTCCCA
Organism: Chiloscyllium plagiosum; assembly: GCF_004010195.1. Lineage (NCBI taxonomy): Eukaryota > Metazoa > Chordata > Chondrichthyes > Orectolobiformes > Hemiscylliidae > Chiloscyllium > Chiloscyllium plagiosum. The sequence goes on along the minus strand of NC_057712.1, from coordinate 84,636,721 downwards.
CATAGTCCTTTGGGTCAATTATTATGTAAAAAATACTGCAGATGCTGGAGATCTGAAATAAAAATAGAAAATGTTGAAGGAGCTCAGCAGGTCTGGCAGCATATGCAGAGAGAGAAACAGAGTGAACGTTTTGAGTCCAATATGACTCTTCTTCAACACAGACTCATTTTTCCCTCAGGGCATTGTACAGGAGTGCAGTAAACCACATCAGTGTTAGGGGGCCTGACTAAACTAACCATAATATTGGATGCACCCTCAACTATGCTCGCCCTAATTTTTTTGTTTGCATTTGCATAACATGAACAAAAGTATGTTAAGGTGTTAAACAGTCAATACTCAAAATTGAATTCCACCTACTAGGATGCTATTAAATCTGCAATCCCCAGTTCACTTACTTGGCAAGATTACGATGAATTGACTTTACAATTGGAGGATAAAATGATGAGCTGTGCAATCTGCTACAAGGATAGCGGAGGTACATGCCACAGCCAAGTAGTTCCAGAAACACTATGCAGATTGGTTGAAATGCTGACCTACGAAGTTTATACAATGGCCTACATCAAGACATCTTTATCTGCCCATCACATCACAGCATAGGTAGTCACACTTTGGTTAACCATGTCTTTGCCAGTTTATTGGCTCACCATCTACACTATGGCTCATTTCAAATTGCTATCTTATATATTTATTCAGTTCCATGTTAAAATATCTTTCTTGTACCACCAATTCTGGTACAGGATTCCAACCTTCTGCATCAAAGCATTTCATTCAACCTTTATTCTCATTGGACTGATGATACTTATACATTTACACCCTATCTCTAGTTGCTGAATTGTTGGGCAGTGGAAATATTTTTCCCCCATTTATTCAATAATAAGCCTGCTAGATCTCATCTTTATTAGCTGTCTAAGCATTTGATTATTTTCAACAGCACTATCAAATCGCTTCTTTACTTTCTCTGCTCTAAGATGGATAAACCCAGCTTCTCCAGTCTCACCACGTAACTGCAATTCCTCATCCTTGGAATCTTTCTAGTAAATCCCCTTCTGTACTTCCATAAATTCTTCACATCCTTCCTGAAGTGTGGTACAATTTGTTCACAGTCATCTATTGGAGCTAAACAAGTGTTTCAAAGCTGTTTGTTATAACCTCCTGGCTTGAGTGTTCTATGCCTTTATTTAGAAAGCACAGAATCTGATTATTAAATTATCCCATTATCTGCAAGGATTTTTGCACAGCATTCCGAGGATCTTGAGTTGCTCTGCTGCCTTTATTGTTCAACTACTTCAAGTGTATTGACCCTCTTTGTTCTTCCAAACAAAAGGTACAATTGCATAATTTCTATATCGAATTTCAACTGCCCTATGTCTGCTATTTCACTAGAGATCTTTGTCCTCCTGAATTCCAGTACCACCTTCCTCACATTTACTACATTTAATTGTTGCCTGCAGTCTGCAACCTTTGAAAATATGCCCTGTTGACATAAATCTAGATCATTAATACGTACCAAAATGATCAGTGAGTCTCTGGGGAATATCTCTAACATTCCCTTCAATCTGAACAACAACATTCATCACTACTACCTGCTTTCTTAGTTTTGTATTCAGGCTGTCGGCTACTCTTTAATCCCACGGGTTTCCACTTTCGAACAAGTCAGAACTGTAAGAAATATTACAGAAGGAACTGACAAAATAATTAATAACTAGAGGAGGATGGGATAAAGGGTAAAAAAGACAGTAATCATTGCTTGCTGATGATTGCAACCTCAAAGGTGGGCCATTGTTGCCATGATTTTTAAGTTTCAATGAGGCAAAGGCAGCAGTAAAATTTGTCGAAACAGGAATTCAGTATTGAGAGAGATGAGACCTAGGATAGAGAAAGATATGAGGCCTAGGATATATTCACTGGGATGAGGCCTTGATGTATAAATGCACGAAGTTGAAAAAAATTTGAGCTTGGTGCTGTTGAAGGTGGAAGTGGGTGGGGAGGGAGGATGCTAACGATAGAGTCAAGGATTGAAATTCGAGAGTCACACAGCACAGGGGAGGTCCTTCGGCCCACTGAGTCTGCACCAGCCTAATACCACTTTCCAGTGCATATGCCACAGCCTTGAGTGTTGTGACACTTTAAGTACTCATCCATGTACCTTTTAAAGGTTGTGAGGTTTCCTGCTTCAATTACCCTCCCAGGAAGTGCATTCAAGATCTCCACCATCTTTAAACCTCCTGCCTTTCACATTAAATTATGCTCCTTTGTTATTGACCCTCTCACTAAGGGGAACAGCTGCTTCATATCACCCCGTCCCTGACTTTATACAGTTCAATGGCGTTCCCCAAACCCCCAATCCTTCTTTGCTCTAAAGAAATCAACCTGAGCTCAATCAAACTCTTTTCATGCTCCATCCCAGCCAACATCCTGGTGAATCTCCTCTGTGCTCCCTCCAGTGGAATCACATCCTTCCAATAGTGTGGTGGCCAAGATGGCACTTGAGTATCTTAGTTGGATACAGTGTGGTTCTCTCATGAAAAGGTATGCTGATAAAATCTGAGAACAGATCAAGATAAAACCAGGAAATGGTCTCCAATCTCCACAGCAGTTTAAGTAAGGGATGTCACAGAACTTGAAGCTGCCCCAGGGCAACGCCAGAAAAAAAGTTGGCTCATATTTCCAAGATTAGATCACTTAATGGGATAACATGTCTGCAGGACAATGTTGTCAACTCAGGAGAAAAGGAAAGTAAATGATGGCAAACTGATGAGAGCAAATTAGAGAATGAGAATGGAGAGATAGAAGCTTTTTTCCATTCTTCAGGTCATCTCTGAGACAGGGTGGTTAAACATATCTTCAGGTTTCTAGCTTGAGTGGAAGTGTCCCTATTTCTGGGCCAGGAGACCCAGGATCACGTCCCATTGGCTCCAGAGGTACATAACAACATTGCTGGAGAGGTTGTTTAGGAAATACCTAAAAAATGGGGAAGGAAGAAGTTGGGCAAACAGGATTAAATTTTGGGTGAGAAGCTGAGACTCCTGACTATTCAGTCAACCAGCATAAGTGATACAAGATAGAATGTGAAATAGAACTGAACCCATCCAAGAGAGAACTACCTGGCATTGATCTCAGCATCAGGAAAGATGGCAGCAAAAACAGCCCTATCAATTCTGCAAAGTCCTCCTGGGGGCTTGTGATTATGTCCCGGACATCACCATCAAAATCCCTGGATATGTTCTGTCCCACAATCCTCAACATTGACTCTGGGCCCCATGGAGCTTCATGACTTCAGGTTTAACATGGACGAAGAACCCTCCTGCTGATTACCTCCTCACTCAGCTGATGGATCAGTATTCCATGTTGAACAACACTTAGAGGAAGCACTTATGGTGTCAAGGGCACAAAATCTACTCTGGGTGGGGCATTTCAATGTCCACCAACAAGAGTTGCTTGGCAGCAACACTACTGATTGAGTTGGTTGGGTGCTGAAGAACATCGCTGCTTAGATTGGGTCTGCAGCAGGTGGTGAGGAAAGCAAGAGGGAAAAACATACTTGACCTCATCCTAACCAGTCTGCCGGTTGTGATGCATCTGTTCACCACGGTATTTGTAAGAGTAACTGTCTCACAATCCTTGCGGAGACAAAGTCCTGGCTTCACATTGAGAATACTCTACATCATGTCGTGTGGCACCATCAACATGCTCAATGGGACAGACGGATAGAAACAGCAACTCAAGACTGGGCAGGCCTGAAGTGTAGTGGGCCATCAAGAGCAGCAAAGTTGTACTCCAGCCCAATCTACAAACTCACAGTTCAGCATATCCCACACTCAACTATTACGATGAGGCGAGAGAATCAACCAGCCACTACTAAGATGTCAGCAGAGCAAGACACTCCAGCCATTCTTTTCCATTTTCTCCTCCCTATTTTTGTCCCTTCTGTGGTTTTTCTTTGGTGGCCCAAAGCAGGGACATTCGTAACCAACAGCCTGGCGCAGGACCAGTGACAGAGGTCCAGTGCAGAGTATGACAGCAGCCAGCAACAAATCAAATGGGGGATCCCTGCACTGGTCTGCTGTGGTGAGCCTTTGGAGAGAGACTGTGATGCTTGTCTTTTTAACATTGCTTCTTGTTTTCCTGACCAATGGTTATACCGTGTATAGCTGTAATGTAACTTGTTTTTCTTAATTTCTCTATTGTCTAACTAAGGATTGTACCCAGGTACTCTGTACCTAAGATAACACAGTGTGTTGGTAACATTGTTACACTGTAACTAATTCAGTAACTGAAGAGACTGTGCCTAGGTACCTTTGTACCTACGTTGGTGCTATAAATGGCGACTTATAAACTTTTAACTGTGCTCATTTGAGTACATGTGACAATGAAGCTAATTCAACCCTGGTTCAGTGGAGAGTGCAGGAGGACATGCCAGGAGCAGCACCAGGGCATACCTAAAAATGAGGTGTTAATCTAAGTGAAGCTATCAAACAAGACTACCTGCATACCAAACAGCATAGGATAGATAGAGCTAAGCGAACCCAGAACCAAGAGATCACATCACCAGTTCTGCCAATTAATCTTCATTCAGAGGCAAGGTTTGATCATGGCTTTATCAAAGTGAGGTTGTGCCTAACAAATCTGGTGTAATTGTTTGAGGATTTGACAAATTAGTTGGATGAGGGTAGGGTAGTCGATGTAGATGGGTTTAACCCTGATAAATGAAAGATGAAATACCTTGGAAGAAGGAGCAAGACAAGGGACTATTCAATGAATGGAAGGATACAAGAAACCTCAGAGGAAGAGAGGGATCACTTGTCCACAGATCCCTGAAGTGGCAGGACAGATTAAGAATGTAGTTAAGAGGCATGTGAGTTGCTTGTCTTCATCAGTAATGGCATAGATTATAAAAGCAGGGAGGCCATATTGGAGCCATACAGAACTTTTTTAGGCCATTGCTGGAGTACTGTGTATGGTTCTTATCATCACAGTATAGGATGAATACAGATGCACAGGAGGGGGAGCAAAGGAGATTCACCAGGATGTTTCCAAGAATGGAACATTTCAGTTATGAAGGGAGGCTGGATAAACTCGGGTTGTTTTCTTTCGAGCAGAGAGGATTGAGGAGGGACCTAATAGAGATATGTAAGACTATGAGGGGCAGGGACAGGTGGACAGAAGCAGCTATTCCCCTTTGTGGAAGGGTCAATAACAAGAATTTTAAAGTGAAACATAGGAGGTTTAGATAGATTTGCAAAAAAATCATTTTTACCCAGTGAATGGTGCCGATCTGGAATGCAGTGCCTGGGAACATAGGGGAGGAAACCTCACAATCTTTAAAAACAACTTGGACAAGCACTTGAAGTATTATAACATTCCAGGCTATGAACCTAGTGAGGGAAAGTGGGACTAGTATAAACAGTCATGTATTTGGCTGAAAGGCCTCTTCAATACCATATGATTCTATTATTCTATTGTTCTTCACTGCCCTTATCTAATGTGGCCTATATGTGACTCCAGAGCCACCACATTGTGGTTGACCCTGGACTGCTTTCTGATTTGGCTTTAGCAAGCCGCTCAGTTCAAAGCCAATTAGGGCTGAACAAAAATACTGGCCTTGCCATCACTTGGAAGAATAAAACAAACTGACCATTGCTACATTAAACGAACACAATCACATTGAGAAGGATCTGCTGATTTAGTGAGACAAAGCCGTAAGTAATAAGGAGAAGCAGTGATTATAATGCATCATGTGGAATGCTGCAAGTTTTGTCACTTGCTAATTCTGCAGCAGTATTTTATTCACTGTTTTCAAAGAGATGAGTCAGGCTATAAATTGGAATCGATATTATAGAAGGAGCCACAAAGACCTTGAAGCACCATAGACAAGATGTGCGGAACTGAATTGTAATGTCAGAGGACTGAGGTATCACCATAGAATCCCTACTGTGTGGAAACAGGCCATTTGGCCTAACAAGTCCATACTGACCCTCCAAAGAGTAACCCACCCAGACCCATTCCCTTACCCACCCCTACGTTTACTCTGACTAAAGCACCTAACCTACATATCTGTGAACGCAATGGGCAATTTAGCATTGCCAATTCATCTGGCCTGCATATCTCGGAACTGTGGAATCACCTGGAGGAAACCCTCGCAGACACGGGGAGAATGTGTAAGCTCCATACAGTCGGCCAAGGCAGGAATCAAAGCCCGGGTCCCTGGCGCTGTGAGGCAGCAGTGCTAACCACTGAGCCACTGTGCCACCCCTGTGCCAATTGGAATAAAAGCAATTAATTCTGAACTATATTCTAAGTGACTGCTGGACAAGGACTGGTAAAACACAGACTCATTGATGTCAGGAGGAATTTCTTCACACAACCAGTGATTGATACCCAGAATAGTCTTCCGGATAGGAATATGGATGCCCTGTGGAGAAGGCAGGGTTTTCTTTTAATTGAAGGATGAACCAGATAGATCAAATCTCTATCAATTTCTATTTTCTACTCTTATTCAGCTTTTAACTTGTCAGTTACTACTTTCATCGCCAAAAATAACTGATTTCAATCCCGCCTTGTTCGATCAACCGTTCAATTGCCCTCACAAGCCTACTTCAGACATCCTGCTGTTTGATTCAATGTAGCGCTTAAGCAACCTTCAGAAAAAAATAGAGTTGAGATATTTATTGACCTTGCACAGTGGTTTCACACGAAGAGAAGAAAAGAAAAATATCTCTGAAGTTTCACAAGTCTGTTGGTTCAGGGTGAATATGGCTTCTGTGGGTTTTCGATTTTGAAAGGAAGCAATAGGACACTCAAGAATGTTAGTTTATTTCCTCAACAAAGACTTATATTGATTGATATTGTCAGTCTTTCATAATGCCAAGGCCGCAAAATTAGACCACACATCCAAAAACAATTTGCAAGCTTCTCTTATGCAGGTTTAGAGACCATAGTACATGAAGTGGATGGAAAGAGAGTGTTCTCCATCCACAAGGAACATTGACCCTCCAATCAGACACTATGTAAGCACTGGAAACAAATAGCCATCAATGTCAATACCAGCAGCCTTGAGTACCTGGATACCACGCTGTTATGAATTTAATGACTTCACAAGACTAATCAATGCCAAGGAAGGCATCTTCAAAGCAACTTCACAACTGAAGCACAAGTCTCACAAAACCCCCTCTTCATACACCAATCAACATTGACTCAAACTTCCCATTCATAGTGTCACTTCACACTGCTGCCAGCCTCAGAGGAATTTAGCACAATTTGTAAACAAAACCAGCTCATCAGCCATGATTAAGCAGATTACAAGACACAATGGTGCACAACTTCAGTCATCAGCAGCTGACAGAAGACAGGCATAGCTCTGTGACCTCACTCAGATGGAGGAGGCAATGTGGACCATGACTGGAGCCATTGCCAGTAAGGAGCTGGAACCAGTAAAACCACAACGATATGTTCATACACAACCCTCCCTCTCCGTGATGTACAGAACTTGGAGCCAATCTTTTCAGCATGGTGGAAATAGCCAGTTCTATGAGATAATTTTTGGGCCCAATATGTAGTAACTGGCAGGTGATGTCTCAGGGAAGAGAGGGAGAGGGAGATATTTTGGTGCCCAGACTGAATTGAAAGGTGCTGCAAAGTTTTTTGACATGAGCCAGTTTGTGTGGTTCCCATAAATAAATGACAACACTTTAACCAAACTAGTAAACATTTGAAGACATAATACATAAAGAGAGAGAGAGAAAAATATAAAGGATAAGCAAGTTATGTTAATTAAGTGTTATTGAAGATCCAGTCCTGCCTCAAGATGTGATTCAAATGGGATATTTTTGTCTTTTTTCCCACTGGAATTGACCATTCCCTGTTGGGTATTACTGTACAATCACTAGTGACTTAGCGTTTCCTTTGCTTTTAAGGATCTTCTTTACAACACTTTATTTGTACTGTAATGCAAAATACTAGGCAGAGTTTCATTAAAAATCTACAAGAAAGAGCAGGAGAAGACCTTATAGCCCATTCAGTCTGTTATACCATTCAACATGGCCATGCCTTATCTTGGATTTCAACTCTACCCTCCAACCCACTCTTCACACACTGCCTCTTCCATCTCAGTGAGGACACATTCAGATGCCTTCTGCCAGTTAGCTGCTGATGATCACTGAAGTTGTGCAACACTGTGTCTGGTAATCTGTTTGATCATGGTTGAAGAGCTGGTTTTATTTGCAAATCGTGGAAATTTTTCTGAGGCTGGCAGCAGTGTGACTTCCTGAGAAATCAAAAATCTGCTAGACATATTTAGGGCTGAGATAGACAACAAACCCTCTGGTTTAAAAAAAATTCAAATACTCTCAAAGTTTTGACTGAATTAATTTTTCATCTCGTCCCAAATGCCTGACCCATTATCTTGAGATCGATTTCAGATTCTCCAAGCAATGAAAACAATTCCTCACTGTCTACCCTATTAGACCACCTAAGAATCTTTGAGACAACAGCATAAGTGTTAGTGTTTCAAGTGAGCCTTCATCACAACTTCTTGGAAGTTTCACTAAAAATCTCTCATTCTTCTCAAATCAAGAAATTTGCTCAGTCTCTCAATATAGAGCAACCCCATCATCCTAGGGACCAACTTTGAGAATATGCATGATTTAATCAACCATAAAGTAGCATTTAGTGTGCTTGCCTTCATTGTTCAGACCTTTGAGTTTAAGAGTTGGGACGTCATGTTGAGGTTGTACAGAACATTGGTGAGACTGCTTCTAGAATATGGTGTGCAATTATGGTCGCCTTGTTATTGGAAGGATATTATTAAACTTGAGAAGGTTCAGAAAAGGTTTACTAGATATTGCCAAGAATGGAGGGTTTACGTTACAAGGATAGGCTGGATAGGTTGGAATTTCTCTCATTGGATCATAGGAGGTTGAGAGGTGACCTTATTGTGGTTTATTCAATCATGAGGGGCATAGATAAGGCAAATAGCAAAGATCTTTCCCCTAAGGTGGAGGAGTTCAAAAGGAGAAAGATTTAAAAAGGGCATGAGAGCAACCTTTTTTAAAAACACAATAGTTTGTGTGTGGAATGAATTGCCAGAGAAAGTGGTGGATGCAGGTACAGTTAAAACTTTTAAAAGACATTTGGATCATTTCATGAAGAGGAAAGGTTTGGAGGGATATGGGCCAAATGGAGGCAAGAGGAACTAATTTAGTTTGGGAATATATTTGGTGTAGACTGGTTGGACCAAAGGTCTGTTGCTGTGCTGTATGACTCTATGACTCCATATGAATAAGCTTCACAGGGGTGTGGATGGGTTAGTAAATTAAGCACATGTATGCCAATGAAACTAGAAGATTGAATACAAGTCCAACTTCAAGCAAGTTGCCTAAACTGACACTTTTCTATGGTACTGAGTAATTTTCTAACGGCAGTAGTGCTGTCTGCCTGATGAGACGTTGTGAGATTTTCTAAACAACCCATTCGGAGATGTTACAACATGCTCTGGAATAGGTGTGATTTTAATCTTGGACTCCTGGCTCCTGGCATTACCATTACACCACAACAGCCTTTTGATGAGATATAAAATCAATCATGTGTCATTTGCTGGAAATGATCCATTGGCATCAATTAAAGAACAAGGGCATCTCCTAGTCTCCAAGACAGCACTTATCCCTTCAACCAATACCACCAGAACAAATTAACTACTTTTCATCATAATACTCAGTGTGATCTTGCTATACACAATCTAGTTATAATATTTGTCAACATTACAATACTGAATCAGAGGAACAGGGTCACCTAAGAACTCAAATACACAAATCCTTAAAGTTGAAAAGAAATGCTGATAAAGCTGTAAAGATTTGCAGTGATTTGTATTGTGTGTTGCACTGATACTGGGTACAAAAGCAAAGAGATAATCCCAAATCTAAACTTCACCCCTGGTTTTACACTGGTTAGAAAACCAGGGGTGAAGTTTTCCCATTTTAGCTGAAGTGTTTTGTCAAGTGAGATTCATGGTACCCAATCCACAATGGCTTGGGGAAATTATTCTCTCACACTCTTCTGCTCTTCACCTCATTAATTATGAAACCAAACATTCTGGTGCACTTCTCAGAGAATTACTCAGCCGGAGAGGTGAAACTGCTCACCATAGTCAGGATCTTGTCCTGGATGTACACCTGATGCCATAAAATGAAACTCAGATGCACAATACTTCAGACACTGCAAGCCAGGAAGTGTCTCCCCACACTGTGCTGCTCAACTATTATCACCAAGGATTTGACCCAGATAGAAGAGCTTCTGTTCCATTGCTGGGGGGAACCTGAGATGGGACAGCAGGGCAGTCCTTTCTCCTGCAGATCACCACAGGCCACACAACAGACTATGCCAACCTTAGGACAAACTGCAGCCTGGGATAGAGCTATCCCCTGGTGAAGCAAACACCCATCAGTGCAGAAAAAAAAGCCAAAGATCTCCTGTCATCCTCAAAACTAAGTGCCACCACCTCCTCTCTGCTATTTCACAATCTCAGGATGACCACATGCATTTCTCTTTCTAATTATATGTGTTTCTCACCCAGGGTCATGAAATATTTCATGCATAATGTCTACCCAACCTCCCATCTACTTCATCCTCCCAAATCTATCTATCCTCAAACTTCCTGCTCATACTGGGAGCACCATACCACCTCTCCAGCTCATGCATCATAACGAACTACTCCTACATCTAATTCCATCATACTCAATCCTGATCTTTGTCTCATAGCAGGAAAAACTGGCCTATTCCCCACACTGATGTTTCTATAACACCCTGTCCTCAATTGACCTACTGGGATTGATACATTTCACCAGCTAGTCTGATCATGGCTGAATCCCTGAACTCTGCTAGGGCCAAGCATCTGTCTAACCAGCCAACTTCCTGGACTGCAATCAGACAATCATTACTGTCTGTAGACAAGCTGGAGGAACACAGCAAGCCAGGCAGCGTCAGGAGATGGTGAATTCAGCATTTTGGGTGTAACCCTTCTTCAGGACTGGAGGTCAGTTTAAGGACAGCTGCAGATGGTGTGGGGACAGGTGGTATGGTGGAGAATAGGTGAAGACAGGTAGAGGGTATGACCTGGTTGGTCAATGGGAGGAAGAGTCTGGTTGGCGGCTAGAAGAAAGGATCGGTCAGAGGAATGGAAGGGAGGAGGATGAGCTGGGAAGGGAGTTGGGTGATAGGAAGGAAGGTTATTTGAAATTGGAAAACTCATTGTTGAGTCCTCCAGACTGTAGGCAGCACAGGCGGAAGATGAGGTGTTGTTCTTCTAATTTGCGGCTTGATTTGTTGTGGCTGGTCATGTTGGACAGAGAGTGGGAAGGTGAATTAAAATGGATGATGACTGGGAGGTCAGGTCAGCCCCTGCGGGCCCAACTGAGATGCTCGGTAAAATATGCCCTTAGTTTACAGTTAGTCTCACCAGTGTAGAGAAGACCACATTGGGAGCACCAGACACAGTAAACTAGGTTGGAGAGACAAGTGAACCTCTGTCTCACCTGGAAGGATTGGGTTACTGACTGTGGCAGTACCTCCAACTGTTTGTGGTTCCCCTTGAGCGCACTCATGTCTCTCCTGTTCAACTTTCACTCATGGCCCTTTGCTTGAAGCACATTTGGTGCATTAAGTTGCTCGCACATGTTGAATCTGTGACACTGACATAGCACAGTACTGCACAGCAACATGTCCAGCCCACTGACTGTTCTGTGCTCTCCACCATGACAAACTGCTTGCTTCTCCTTCTGCACTCAAAAGTAATGCAAACAACAGAGGCTGGCAGCCTATTAGTCATTGCTGAACTCGGGGAAGTGCATCAAGAAAGTAATGTGAAGTAAACAGAGGCTAGCAGCATAAGGTGAGTCAGTCCATACTAAGAATGCAAGCCTAGAGACATGAGATGTATCCTATGCAAGTGCATAAGATGTGTGCATGCCCTGGGTGAAGAGCATGCAAATCATCAGCATCCCTAACCTACAGAGTAGTGCTGAGCAGCCGAAATAATTTGAGTGCTGGTGGATAACAAGGGTGGCTGACGGGGTGAGGCTAGTGGCTTGCCAAAGTTGATTTTGATGGACAAAGGGTTGAGGAGGAAAGTGACCATGGAGCATGCTGGGACATTGTTGTGAAGAATGACAACATTGAATGCCAAGACAAGCATTGGGTCACCTGCAGCTGCAGGTATTCACTCTGATTTACATGTCAGGAATTTTTGCCATCCAGTTTCTCAGGCAAAATTGGAAGTGGCATATCAGCTAGTGATTCAGGCAAGGGAAGAACAGCTGAGGTGCTTGCAAATTATTTTCATTCTTCCCTGGCAACAGGTTGTAGGACAGTTAATGTGATACCATTTTTCATGAAGGGTGCAAGGGATAAACTAGAAAAACTGCAAGTTGGTCTAACCTTGGTAGTGGGGAAATTATTGAAGAACAATTCTGTAGAACAGAATTAATCTGCATTTGGAGAGGCTGGGATTAATCAAGAACAATCAGCATGGTTTTGTTAAGGGGAGGTCATGCCTGATCAACTTGATTGAATTTATCAAAAAGGTAACCAGGTGTGAAGATGAGAACAATGCATTCCATATATCTACTTAGACTTCAGCAAGTACGGTGGTCAGTGGTTAGCACTGCTGCCTCACAGTGCCAGTGACCCACGTTCAATTTCAGCCATCCGGTGACTGTCTGTGGCTGCATGGGTTTCCTCCCACAATCCAAAGATGTGCGGGTTAGGTGAGTTGGCCATGCTAAATTGTCCATAGTATTCAGGGATGTGTAGGTTAGGTGCATTAGTCAGGGGTAATATAGGATAATAGGGTAGAGGAATGGGTCTGGGTGGGTTACTGTTCAGAGGGTCAATGTGGACTTGTTGTGCCCAAGGGCCTGTTTCCACACTGTAGGGATTCTCTGATTCTATGAAGGCTTTTGATTAGGTCAAGCATGGGAGATTGATAGCAAAGGTGAGAGCCCATGAAATCCAAGGAGATTTGACAAGTGGGATCCATAATTGGCTGAGTGGCTGGAAGGGGAGGATGATGGTTGAAGAACATTTTTCAGATTGGAAGTCTGGGTCCAGTGGGCTTCCACAGGGATCAATGTTGGAGCCCTTACTGGTTGTGGGTTATGTAAATGATTTCGACTGTTGTATAGGACGGTTGATTAGTAAATTCACAGACATGTTAAATAGTCTGGAGCATAATTCCAGTCAATAAAAGGATATAGATGGGTTGGTTGGTGAAAAATGAAATTCAATCTGGATAAACGTGAGGTGATGCATTTGGGCAGGACAAAGAAGGCATTTGGAACAGTCAGACCCCAGGAAGCATTGGGAATCAGAGGGACCTTGGAGTACATGTCCACCAGTCCCTTGAGATGTCAGAACAGGTGGATGAAATAATCAAGGAGGAATATGGTACATTTGTCTTTGTTAGTCCGGCAGAGTTTAAGAGCAGGGAGGTTATGCTGGAAATTTATAAAACGTTGAGTGGGCCATGGACACAGTGCTGCGCAGAGTCCAAAATCCACATTATAGAAGGGATGTGATTGCACTGGAAAGGGTGCAAAGGAGATTTACCAGAATTTTCCATAGGCTGTAGAATTTCAGTTTGAAGAAAGACTGAACAGACTGGAGTTGTTTCCCTTATAGCACTGGAAGTTAAGACATGTGATATGATTGAGATCTATTTAATGATGAGGGGCATAGACAGGGTAGATGGGAAGGAACTTTTTCCTTTGACGAAGGGATTTGAGGTCAGGGCCAGTAGGTTTAGAGGAGGCATGAGGAAAAATGTTTTCACCCAGAGAATAGTGGGAATCTGGAACTCTCTGCCTGTGAGGATGGTAGAGGTACAAACCCTTATTACATTTGAGTATATAGATGTGCAAGGCATACACGGCTATGGGCCAAGAGCCGGTAAATGGGATTTGAATAGTTAGGCACTTGGTTTGCAACAGGCTGAATGGCTTTTTGCTGTCCTGTAGATCTCTATGATTCAATGACTCAACATAAAGACAGCATATTGGGGCTTTAACAAGGTGCAAATATGTGAATGTAAGGCAATTCCTGTTCAATGGTGAAACTCTGAGGCTACCATTTAAGAAGGGGAAAATATTTTCCCAGCAAAGATTCTAATTCCTCCATTCTTTCCACATTTTCCTACCTTTCTCACCATTGTTCATGCCACATCAGCAAAGGGAAAATTCATGTCATGACCTAATTTTGGAAGGTTATTAAGGTCAACGAAGATCATTGGGATGGCAGGCAGATTTAATTAGGCAGAGAGATTACACAAACTGGTTTTTGCCATTCAGAGGAACAAAAGGGCCCTTCACAATTATGAAGTGTTCCTATCTGTTAAATACTGAAAAACTATTTCCACTGAAAGATGAGTCCCTGACCAGAGTACATAAATTTGTCATTCCAAAAATATAAAATATGAATGCATAAAGAATTCTGATTTTGCAGAGTTTATTTTAAGTATATGGAATGCTCTACCCCTAATTAAACCATAATAGAACAAGGTAAATCTACAAATTCTTGGCATTGAAATATATGCACTAAGGCAGGCATTATAGCCCTTGTAGACCTGGAACATTCTGTACACCACTTAAAGTCTTTTGTTGATTTTGTCAAAGGCCCAGTCAGACAGCTGTGGATTGGGAATCAGGCAAGTTGGGTAGCTGGCTGAGAAAGAAAAATACAATTGCCACATTATTCTTGTTAATTACAATCTTTAAGTCAATGCAAATTTCTGTAAATGGCTGCAAATGCCGATATTTTGTTTTGTTGGAAAAGTACTTCCAACTTGACACTGAAAACTGCCATTAGAGGGAAAGCATGTTTATTTCATTGGAATAGCAGATACTTGAAGGTATCTGCTATAATACCTTCTGTTATTAGAGACTTTATTAATCACCTTGAGTCTTTTCTCTGTTGCATATTTTTGCCACTTCGATCTTTTGTCAAATTCAATTTTAATTTCCAGAATAAAATGTCAGAGAGTAGATTTTTTTTGCACCAAGGAAGTGGGATTTCCGAATCTCTCTCTCTCAACCTTCTCCCTGAACTAACATATAGCAAGAACACATTTCTCACTTACTGCTTCCAGCTTTCTTTGAAGGATTACTCACCCTTTTCTTTACCAAAGTACCACTACATCCTCTTCCCTGTCCAACCAACCAAATGGCATCTCCATGGTCACAATATCTGGTTTAAACCAATTTTTCATGAAGGTGTGGATGTGTATTGTGTAATGAGGTCAGCTAGATGGACCTCATAGAATATAAGTCCCCTGTTTGGACCAGATTCAACAGACTCAATCAGGGAGCCCAAGCTGATAGATAAAACCAAGAGTGTCAGGCTGGTCAGTACATGGGGAAGCTGAGCCAGATGGCTGATGGCAGCCTGTAGGAAGACTGACTGGGGGAGGACCGGTCAGTACGCAGGGAGGTGGACAGCCGATGGCTGGTCTGTAGGAATGCTGGCCAGGAGAAAGGGTCAGTCAGGATGTGGGGTGGCCGAATGCTGGAAGGCCGACAGCCTTACTGTAGGAAAGCAGGTCAGGGGTGATTGGTTAGTACGCGGGGTGACTGGGAGCCGGTGGCCGATGGCTGTGCTGGAGGAAAGTGGGCCCAGGGAGGGTCAGTCAGTACACAGGGCCGCCGGAGGCTGGAACGCCAACAACTAGCTTGTAGGAAAGCTGCCTGTGTAGTCCGATCAGTACGTGGGGCAACTGGGAGCTGGGAGGTTGATGACCAGCCTGGAGGAAAGCAGGCCTGGGGAGAGTCGGTCAGTACGCAGGGTGGCTACAGACCGGAAGGCTGACGACTGTCCTGCAGGAAGGCTAGCCAAGGACGGTCTGATCAGTATGTGGTGTGGATGGGTGTCTGTGTTCCATGCACATTTTCTCATTTGATTGCACCATCTTGCCTGAGTTTGTTACTGTCATCTTTGTGGTGACTGAAAATGGGACTTGAGGTTCCTCAATTCCCTGAAACTGGTTGAACGGTGTGGTTTGTGGTTTGGGGTTTGGCTTTGCTGCCCTTTCCCCTGTATATCGTGTTTTGTTTTGTGAACTGCTCCTTTCAGTTTACTGTTATCTATATTTTGTACTGTTTAATAAAATAAAAAAGAAGTGTCAGCCATCTTGTTTGCTCAGAGGTAGATCAGTGTCAAGGGCTCACTACCTGTAAATAAAGGGTGACTTGGTGATGGGATACTGGCCTCTGCGGGGAGTGGGGAGGGGAGAAAAAGAGAAAAGTATGCTTCGGAAGAAGTTTGCTCACAGCAGTCATTTCTGAGTTAGGATAAGCCTTTCTGGCATATTATTATTATTATTTGGGAAGTGTGACTTCTTTGATCCTGTCAAAGATATGGTTCAGGAGGTGGGAAGAATGCATTATGTTTCTGAGCAAATGACATTTGGGCAGGTGAAAAGCAATGAGTAATTCTCCCTGCAACTTTTTTTGGTTATTAGGATCCTAACTTTCCTTGAGGCACCAGATACTAAAACCTTGTAAGAGTTGACTGATTTAGTATCGGAATATTATGAACCCAGGCTGTGTAATTCTGAAGTGCTATCGGTTTTACTCATCAATTCAAGAACCACAGGAATCTAGAATCAGAATTTTCAACTGGGTTAAGACAACTGGAAGAGGCATGTGACTTTGGTTTAACCCTGAATGAGATGCTGAGAGACTATTTGGTATGTGTCATTAATGATGTAACCATGCACAAGTGCCTACTAGCTGAAGACCAGCTGGACTTCAAACAATCATTACAACTGGCTTTATCATTGGAAAACACTGCAAGTGGAGCTTATGAGTTGCAGGGTATTCCAACTGAAGTGTCCGATGAAGCTTGGGGAACACCACTCGAGTAAAGGTAATTGCATGTCCTCAATCTGGACATATCCTGAACAGGGTGACTTCAGGTCAGCCCACATCAAACACCCAAAACAAAGCCAAGCTTCACCCAAACAGTTAAAATGTTTCTCCAGGATCCAGGCTGGCAAGCCACTGTACTTGCTGCTGGACTGAAGACGCGAGACAGCAAACGAAAACCATTCCACCTAAATTAAGAGAACTCATAAGCTGTGTTCCAGTAGAGTGCTAACACCCTGGAAAGTGCACCTACATCTGGTTTGGACCAGTTAAATTGCTTTTAAAAAAACATCCATATCAGAACCAATCAAAATAAACATCTGGTTAAATGGTCACCCGGTTCTAAAGGAGGTTGATACTGGTACGGCTATTCAATCATTGCAGAATCAGTCTTTAACAAAACTTGCTCTAGAATCCAACCTTAAGTTTGCGCAAGACCTCTGCTATACTGAGAACCTTTACAGGTTAAGGGTACAACTTCAATTCCAGTCTCTTATGAGAAGCAGCTGGTTCAGATACCAGTGATTGTAGTAAAAGGCTTGGGACCAAGCTTGACGGGTCTAAATTGGTTTAGAGAGGTTCACTAGATTAGGTTTTTTGATTCAAAAATGGCTGTCTGAGTGAAGAGCTGAAAATGTGTTGCTGGAAAAGCGCCTTCTTCAGGGCTTATGCCCAAAACGTCGATTCTCCTGTTCCTTGGATGCTGCCTGACCTGCTGCGCTTTTCCAGCAACACATTTTCAGCTCTGATCTCCAGCATCTGCAGTCCTCACTTTCTCCTCCTGTCTGAGTGAAGCCCTAATTAAATAACTGGAGTTCCTTTTCAGGAAGGCCTAAAGACTATCATATGAACTAAAGCCACCTTGCATGTTGACCAGGAAGCAATTCTACAATTCTGCAAGGCCTGCCCAGTACCACTTACGGACAAAAGTAGAGGCAAAAATCAGAAGGCTGGAAAGTGAAGGAGTGATTAAACCAGTCCAGTTTGCAGAATGGGCAGCACCAGTCGGACCAAATGTGAAGCCTGATGGGTCCCGTTTGCCTCTGTGGGGATTTTAAACAAATGGTAAACCACTTTCCACAGCCGGATAAGTACCCTGGCAGTTGAGGATTTGTATGCAAAGCTGGCAGGGGGTCTGTCCTTCACAAATGAACAAATGTATACTTGCATTTGAGGTTAGATTAGGATTCCCAGAAGTATATACCCATAAGGGTTTGTACCAATTACAATACTGCCATTTGGAGTATTGTCAGTCTGCACAATTTTTCAGCAGATGATGGAGAACATTTTATAAAGCCTACCCTAGATCACTGTTTACCTGAATGACATACTAATAATAAAAAAGAGACCAATAAGCTGTTCTTAGAACTTGGACAGATTCCTTTGACATTTCTCCCAGATAAGCATAAATCTTAGGGGGGAAATGTGTATTCCAGGCACCCCAAGTGTCTTACTTGGGCTAAGTTGACAAGACTGGTTTACACCTGTTGGAAGATAGTGATAGTAATCAAAGGTAAATTGGCTCCTATGTCAGTACTGAGGAGCTGAGGTCTTTCTGTGGGCTGGTGAATTATTACAGAAAGCTCATATATAGCCTGGCCTCCATCCTGGCACCTTTGCATCAACTCTTAATTTTTGGCTGACTCTTAATGCTTGGTTAAATTGGCTTCACGTAGCCAAGCCATAGCCTTCAGGGAAGTGAAGAAACAGCTATTATCCTCGAAGGTGTTTGCACATTATGATCCCAAGCAAGATCTAGCACTAACATGGGATACCTCTCCATATGGCATCAGGGTAATATTTGCTCATAGGTGGCCAAATGGAGGGGTACGCCCAATAGCATATACATCCAGGACACTGGCTACTGCAGAATGTAGATATGCCCAGATAGAGAAAGGAGGTTTAGTGGGCATACTTGGAATCGGGAAGTTCCACCAATACTTTTACAGATGATCTTGCCAGACCTAATAGGGCGAGGAGGGGATGGAATCAGTAATATCAATGTTGGACATAAGATTCCAGTAACCGAGAGACCATTTACTTCAAGAGACAAAGATTGGTAGGGACCACGAGAAGGTCCCTGTGTGGGTAACAGGCATGGTCAACGCAAGGTCAATTTCAGTGACATATAAAGTTTGGACCAGTGCAACGGTATGAAAGCCCAGCTCCTCCACCACCTTTCCAACTATTCTGGAACCCCAGTTTCTCCCAGTCAAGGATTGAAAATGCCTGTCAATCTGAGATGAATGGGATGGATGTCATCACCTCAACACCTTTGCTGCCTGAAGAGGAGTATGGATTTCTTCCTCGACACTCTGGATGCAGGAGGCAAGTTACTATACAATCAGAGGCAGATTTGAAGGAACCTGACCCGGTGCTAAGTTGTCCCAGGAGGAGCTACAAAAAGAAACCAGCCTATGTCCTTGGACTCAGTGGGGGACAGATTTAGTGACTGTAATGATGTCAGCCAGGTGGACCTCACAGAATGAGTTCCTTGATTGCATCAGATTAACTATCCGATTAGGGAGCCCTAGCTGATAAATCTTAACAGTAGTGTCAGAGGTTCTGTTCACCTGAGCTGGCTCTGAGGGAGCTGGATCAGTCTCAAGGACTCTTCACATATAAATAAAGGGTGACTTGGTGACAGGATATCAATTTCTGTGCAGTTAGTTTACACTGTATCACCACAATCATTCTGTCATTAGCGAATTCTTAAAAGAAAACATGAAATACTTAGGTTGCAGTTAAATTAATTGCCACAAGGGGTCATGACTGCATTAAAGATGACAAAGCTTTTCTTCAAGAAAAGCAGGAGTGACAAGCTAGTAAACTAAAATTCATCCACCAGGTCTTTTCATTTACAGCAGTTTCAGATCCTTCAGTGAGAAGGAGATTCTGGAAAGTATTACTGTCCTCTTTTTTTTTATTTCTGTGGAGTTCAGGCTGCAGAGGCAGTGGAAGAGAAGATTCCAAATGTGTACATATAAAAATTTCAAGTTAGTGAATTTAATCCCTTGTTGGCAAGTAGGATTAATATGGCAGCACAGTGGCTCAGTGGTTAGCACTACTGCCTCACAGAATCAGGGACCTGGGTTTGATTCCAGCCTCTGGCAATTTGTGTGTGTGGAGTTTGCACATTCTCCGTGTGTACGTGGGTTTCCTCCCACAATCCACAGATGTGCAGGTTAAGTGGATTGGCCATGCTAGATTGCCCCATGATGTACAGGCTAGGTGGGTTAGCCATGGGTTTAACAGGGGGTGGGTCTAGGTGGGTTGCTCTTCAGAGGATTAGTATGGACTCAATGGGCCAAATGGCCTGCTTTCACTCTACAGCTACAGAATATAAAATTGAATTTGGTAGCCATTTTCTTGTTTTAGGTTACGAGACCTCTTAAAGTTCCAAAATCATTTCTATGGCTCATGTATATAGAATAGGCTGCAATAATATCACCACCTGAGTCCATTGTAGCAGAACAGACACACAACCTCAGTCAAGTGAGCTGGCAGCATGATTTACTTTTCTTTCCACCCCCCCAACCCCCGACCAATTTTTGGCTATGAGCCCTTCATCACACATCATTCCTGATGAAGGGCTAATACCTAAACATCAATTCTTGAAGTTACACTGCTCCCATTGACCTCCTCCACTCTTTCTAGTCACTGGTCCGAGCAAGTGTTTGGAAGGGCTCCAGCCTTTGGGGATACACTATCCCTTTCCTCCATTCTTATTTTTAATGCACCAACTGCAAACAATGCTAACTGTGGCCTCCTATGTTTAACAATTGTTAATTATTGCATAGCACACAATCCCTAATTATATCAGCAGCTCCAATAGATTTGTAGAATTCTAGTACAAACATACATTGCATCTCAAAAACCTCAATGGGTGCAATTCTACAACTCGAGTCTTATTTACAGACCTATAGGATCACTCCAATACAGCACCCGTAAATGGTTTTTATCAGAAATGACTGAATACCCAACATATTTGCAGTTACAGAAGAAAAGCTGTGCCATATCCCAGATTCCTCCATTGCTGTTTGAAAGCAGCATGTGATGGAAAGACCCCCTGGAGGTGGGCCATAGTTGAGTGGTATGGCCCTACTCCCCTTTATTCTAGACCACATGAAGGCAATAAAGAGAGGGAATCTAAAGTGACAAGAAAGTCTTAAAGTGTATTGCTGAGAATTGGACACAAAAGGTCAGTGCTTTATCATATTTACAAAACATTAAACTCCTGGCAATACAAAATGGCAGGTTGGTGAGAAATTGCTTTTTTTCATAATTACAATTTGTTAAACTAATAGTCAGCTTGCAATGAACTTTTTCAATTGTTTCTTATTAGACTTTGAGGTCCAGGCCTTTTACATTACCACTGAGACTCAAAAATAGAATGTACCATTATTAGCAGAATAACCGCAGCTTGTGATGGTTTTCAGCTTCTACATAAAATTTAATGGGAACAACCAAATTCAATAAAAACTGACAATGCTAGTATTATCCAACACATCTGGTAGCATTTGCGGAGAATGAAGCATAGTTAACATTTTGAATTGAATACAATTTCTTGGAAGCTAAGAAAAGGTATAAATATGATGGGTTTTATGCCATTGAAAGCAGAGAGGGGAGGTCTGAGATAGGGGGTTGATGGGAGGAGAGATTAAATTATAACATGCAATGGAACAAAAAGTGTGTAATGAGAAATAGTTGTAGGACAGCAAAAAAAAGGCTGAACTTTCCCAGCCCCTGAACAATGTCAGCAATGGAGTCAGTTGGGGAAAATGGTACAAGTTTGGATAAATGAAATCCGACAGAGAACAAAAAAGTTGGACTTTTCATCCAAAGTTTGAACTGCATGATGAGAATCTGGCTTGTGAGCTCTCTTGTAAGAGGCCTATTAGCATGTATTTGCATCTCATTAGTCCACCATCCCACCTCATTTATATGCAACATCCTATTCTCACTTCCCACAGAGAAACTAAAAGCAATAGTTCCAGATGTGATAGTCAGAGTCAATATCTAGTGGCTCCAGGTCACTGATGGATTCCTTGAGCTTCCATGTGAACTGCAGTCTCCAACATCTATGTGTACATTCTATGGTCAGCAACTAGCTGCACACCCCCCGATGGATATGGTCTTCAGACATACACCAGCCTCACCACATCATTATGACACACCTCCAATTCACTAAGACCACAGTTCTCCACTTCAAAGCTGTCCTTGGAGTTCACTGGCATGTTTAATTATAATGCTGCTCCAGATCAGTTGACATGTAGGGAAAGGCAACCAACTCCATCATTAGACCGGGTATCCTCAGGGCTTTTTGCTTGCTTCATACTCAATCACTTCATGTCCACTTGAACACTCACAGCATCACTGCCTCCTTTTTGCCACTTTGCTACCTTATTCATTACCGAGAATCTCACAGAAATTCAATGTTGACTTGCCTTTCAACACAAATAAAACCAATCAAGATGGTGGTCGTGTTGCTGTCACACCTATAGCACATGCCAACAGCAGATACCAAATATGCTCTAAACAAATGGCTGTGTATCAAAATCTAGAGGAAGTAGTCCTCAGTCAAGGTAAGAGGGATTGTTGTAAGTCAAAGGGTGTCACCACAGTCTGTCGGGGCAGCATCCAATCCCGGTCTTGCATACAGTAAGACAGCCAAGTCTTAGACTGGTCTGGGTTACGGATAGCGATCAGTACAGTCCAGGACTGGTTCATGGTCAGTCCTGCAGATCAAGTGCAACCATTTCAGGGATTTGTGGTAAGTCAGTTGAGAAGCTGCTCAGCAATCAACCAGAGATCTGATCAGTTATCAATTGGAGCTAATATTCCCAAGTTGGTCAGGAGATGAGCCATGGTTAATTCTAGGTTCTGCTCACAAAGTGAAGGAGGTTATCAGGGACCATTGGTGTAGCAGCAATGTTGGGGACCTCCATTCTAGTGATTGGAGACAGCATGCTGGAAAGGCAGAGGGAACATTGTGAAGGGAGACAGCTCAACAGAAGTGTAGGAGATAACATTGTATTAGAGGATGTGAGCACAGGGGTGTGAAGTATTTGACGGTCATGACCACCTGGGAAATAGTGTAGAATGATGAGTAGCATGGTAAGTTGTAGGCTTGGTGCTCAATGGGTAAAATTGGGAAATTAAGTTGTAAATGAAAGATGGGTGGGAACATAGTACTAATGGGGTTCAGCAGGGAGTGCAAAGGAAAAAGAAACACTAAGGTTTGTGGGCTCTAGTTTACCAGGCAGAGCCTATAACTCTGTCAAGCTCAATCTATGTTACCTTCCATTCTCAACTGAATTGCAAATGCTCAGTGAAAATGCCAATTGGTTGTCGCCACACCTTAAGTGAATAACTGGAAGGTTTGAGTTATTAAGGAAGGGCTGGGTCTATTTTCCCTGGAGCACAGGAGGCTTAGGGGTGACCTTATAGAAGTTTGTACAATCATGAGAGGCGTAAATAGGGCAGCACGGTGGCTCAGTGGTTAGCATTGCTGCCTCACAGCACCAGGGACCCGGGATTGAGTCAAGCCCCTGGCAACTGTCTGTGGGAAGTTTACACATTCTTCCCGTGTCTGCGTGAGTATCCTCCGGTGCTCCAATATCCTCCCAAAGTCCAAAGATGTGCAGGTTAGGTGAATTGGCCAAGCTAAATTGCCCCTGGTGTTCAGGGATTTGTAGGTTAGGTGCATTAGTCAGGGGATATGTAGGGTAATACGGGAATGGGTCTGGGTGAGTTAACTCTTTGGAGTGTCAGTGTGGACTTGTTGGTCCAAATGGCCTGTTTCCACACTGTAGGGATTCTATGATATAAATAAGGTAAATAGTCAAAGTCTTTTCCCCAAGCTAGGGGAGTCCAAAACTAGAGGGCAAAGGGTTAAGGTGAGAGAGCAAAGACTTAAAAGGGACCTAAGGGGAATGTTTTCACATAGAGAGTGGTGTGTATATGGAGCTGCTAGAGCAAGTGGTAGAGACAGGTATTTAAAAGACATTTGGACACTTATATGGATAGGAAAGGTTCAGGAAAATGCAACCAGAATTGTACACAGTACCCCATATGTGGCCTAACCAATGTCTTGAATATGACATGGTGTCTTAACTCCTATACTCAATGCTCTGACTGATGAAGGCAAAGGTGCCAAACACCTTCTTCATTATTCAGTTTTTTGAAAGTGGTGTCACAGGTAAACAATGTATTTGCACCCCTAGGTCTATCTATTTGACAACTCACTCCAGGGCTCTCCCATTAAGTGTATAAGTCGTGCCCTGATTTGCCTAACCAAAATGCAACACCTCACATTTATCCAAATTAAACTCGATCACCATTCCTCAGCCCACTGGCCCAGTTGATCAAGATGCCATAGTAATCTTAGGTAACCTTTTTTACTGTCCACTACACGACCAATTTTAGTGTCATTTGCAAACATACTAACCATGCCTCCTACATTCTCATCCAAATTGTTGATATAAATGATGAACAACAGTGGACCCTGTACCAATCCTTGCAGTGCACTGCTGGTCACAGGCCTCCAGTTTGAACAACCACCCCCTACCGCCATCCTCTGTCTCCAACCATCAGGCCAATTTTGTATCCAATTGTCCAGCTTGTCCTGGATCTCATGATCTAACCTTACTAGCCAGTCTACAATGTAGTACTTTGTCGAAGGCCTTGCTAAAATCCATGTAGACATCACCTACCACTCTGCCTCCATCTATCTTCTTGGTCACCTCTTCAAAAAAAAACTCAATCAAGTTAGTGAAACATGATTTCCCACGCACAAGGCCATGCTGATGAGACCTAATCAGTCTTTGCCTTTCAAAATGCACGTAGATCCTGTACCTCAGAATCCCCTCCAACTCTTATTACCCTCACCACTGACGTCAAGCTCACTGGCTTTTCCTTGCACCTTTCTGGGTATATCGATCAGTCACCGACTGTAAATTTGTTT
This sequence comes from Chiloscyllium plagiosum, assembly GCF_004010195.1. Taxonomy (NCBI): domain Eukaryota; kingdom Metazoa; phylum Chordata; class Chondrichthyes; order Orectolobiformes; family Hemiscylliidae; genus Chiloscyllium; species Chiloscyllium plagiosum. The sequence goes on along the minus strand of NC_057712.1, from coordinate 84,611,851 downwards.
TTACTCAAAAGATAACTAGTTGCCATTTGTTCCCAAAAGTGAATGCAACTACATTCAGTTTGTTTTCACTTTGCTTTTGCTATTATAGAGATGAACAGCACGGAAATAGACCCTTTGGTCCAACTCATCCATGCCGACCAGATATCCCAACCCAATCTAGTCCCACCTGCCAGCACTCGGCCCATATCCCTCCAAACCCTTCCTATTCATATACCCATCCAGATGCCTCTTAAATGTTGCAATTGTACCAGCCTCCACCACATCCTCTGACAGCTCATTCCATACACGCACTACCTTCAGCATGAAAACGTTGCCCCTTAGATCCCTTTTAAATTTTTCCCCCTCACCGTAAACCTATGCCCTTTAGTTCGGGACTCCACGATCCCAGGATAAAGACCTTATCTATTTACCCTATTCATGCCCCTCATGATTTTATAAACCTCTAGAAGATCACCCCTCAGCCTCTGATGCTCCAGGGAAAACGGCCCCAATCTATAGAAACAACATTCAATTGTTTAAAGGCTTTCCAGCATGTGATGCTCCCACACTGAACAAGGAAAAGAGGTTATGCAATGCTGGATTAGGGAAAGCATAGCACTCCCTTAGACAACCTTTTAACAATGGTATAGCATGAAGGATGGGTAGTCTGTTTAGTTCGATTCTTACAAATCCATTGGCACTGTAACTAGTAAGATAGGTGATGACGTAAAATGGCATTACATTTATGAAGGTGAGCTTGTACTTGCAAAGAAATATCCCTAGAGCTACCTATGTGTACTCGGAAGCCATTCTTTGTCATTTCTCTCCCAATTTGTACTGTGAGGGAATATTCATCGATGGCAGTGATTGACCTGGTGCACAGTTGGGTTTCAGATTTGATATCAACAGTCCCAGAAGGTCCCAGGTGCGCTAAGTACTTCAATCACTAGTGAACACATGATAGTGAGCACTGTGCCATGGAGCATTATGGATGCACAATGAGGTAAGTAACAGAGAATTGTATGTGATAACTCATTTAAAGCTCATGGAGAACATCTCCAGAATATTCTCCTAAAATAACATGTAGCTGCTTTGGGTAAAGTTGAGCCTAAAGCATGATCCAGATTAAGAATCAATGACCTCAATGTACAGCTCTGTCCAAAAGCAAAAACATGATAAATGTTTAAGATTGGAACATGGTAAAAAAAAAATCAATAAAGGAGATGGAGCTCATGATCTGAGACTGTTGAGCTTGACTTAGGGTCCAGAAGATTGTAAAGTGCATAAACGAAGAAAGAACTTCTATTGAGCTGAAAGAGAACTGCAGCAGGCTGAGGGCAAACCTGTGACCTTGAGATCAAAGTGATGACCTAAAATGACAAGAGTCCAGAAGCCTGCCATCACGCTTGTGCATTGAGTAGGCATGTTCTGTGTGAAAGCCACATGTTCGTTAATTACTCATGGGATGAGGGCATCACCGGCTGGCCCATCCTTGAGAAGGTAACAATGAGCTGTCTTCTTCAACTGCTGCAGGCCACATGCTGTGGGTTGACTGTGATGCCCTTGGTGGGGGAATTCCATCACATTCCTGATTTGGCCCTTGTAGATAATGGACAGGTTTGGGAGTCAAAAGGTGAGTTACCTGCCACAGTTATCCTAGTGTGATGACACTATGGCTTAAAGAGGTGCCTTGAATTTTTTTTTAATGAAGAGAGGTTGAGACAGAGGTATTGTGCAGTCTATTCCAAGTCAATAAAGTAAACAGCTTGTGACACCTTGGATTTTATTTTTAAAAGTTGGAGCAATAGAATCAGTTTGATTGGAAAGGGTCAAGCTCCCACAGAACTAGGATTTTAGTTTAACTTTCAGAGGCTGTTGAGATTTGGAAGCTGCTACACATCTGTTCGTGCCACAGCAAAATGCTCAAGTTCTTTCTCTCTGCCAGAGTCTTCTCTTGATGTTCTTTCCTCCCGGACTGGAGGATTGCATGTGAGACAATCTATTTCACTGAACTTGACTTTGCCACATGTGTAATCATGGGATATTACTATCTTGCAAAGCTAATCAGTACTTAACACATAATATCTTAATTATTTCAATAGAGTCACAGTTAAGAATTTTTATTTTGATTTTCTGCATTTTAACTTCATTGTTTAAAAATGAAGTGTTTTGCTTCAAGCCTGGTAGTTTGACTAATCAAATTGCATCCAGAATGCCTTACACTTGCCTGTAGAAAAGTTAGGGTCTATGTTATCGTAATACATTTTGAGGGGGGTTTGGTCTTCATAACTCTAGCCTCTGACCTGCTCTTGTAGCCACGATGTTTATGTGGCAAGTCCAGTTGAGTTTCTGGTCAATGTAAACAATAAGGATATTGATAGTGGGGAGGTTCAATGATGGTAACACATTGAATGTCAAGGGGTGGAGGTTAGGTTGTCTGTTACTGGGGTTTGGAATTATGAAAAATGCAGGTCACTTGCCACTTGTCAGCCCAAACCTGGATATTGTCCAGAATTTGTCATGTTTGGAAATGGACTCTTCAGTATCTGAGACATTGCAAATGAAGCAGAACATTGTGTAATCATCAGTGAACATCCCCAGTTATGACATTATGATGGAGGGAAGGTAATTGATGTAGTTGAAAATGGTTGAACCTAGGACTCTGCCCTGAGGAACACCTACAGAGATGTCGTAGAGTTGAGATAATTGACCACCAGCCATCTTCCAACTAGCAGAGTTTGCCATCTGATACCCATTTGATTCAATGGTTTGTATGGTGCCTTGATGCCACACTCAGTTGAATGCAACCTTGATGCCAAGGACTGCCACTGCCACCTCAATACTGGAATGGAGTTCTTTTGTTCACGTTTGAACTAAGGTGATAAGGAGGTCAGCTGAGTGGCCCTGGCAGCCATGAGCAGGTTATTACTGAGCAAGTGCTGCTTTACAGCACTGTCGATGATAGCTTCCAACACTTTTCTGACCTTTGAGCACAGCGGTAATTGGCCAGGTTGGATTTGTCTGGCTTTTTACGTACATGACATATGTGGCCAATTTTCCACATTGTCAGGCAGATACCAATGTTCTAACTGTACAGAGAGTAGCAAGTTCTGGAGCACAATTCTCCAATACATTGCTGAGCTATTGTCCGGGCCTGCAGCTTTTGTACCATCTAGTGGCTCCAACCATTCCTTCACATTGCATAGACTAAATCAAGTTAGCTGAAGGCTGGTACCTGTGATGTAGGGGACCACCGGGGGAGGCCAGGCTGGATCATCCACTCAGCACATCTAGCTGAGGATTGCTGCAAATGCTTCAGATTTACCTTTTACACTGATGTGCTGGCCTCTTCCATCATTGAAGATGGGGGTATACAGTGGAGCTTCCTCCACCAGTGAGTTGTTTAATTGTCCACCAGCATTCATGACTGAATATGGCAGGACTGCAGAGCTTAAATCTGATCCGTTAGTTGTGGGATCACTTAACTCTGCCCATCACTTGCATGTCAAGCGGCATAAGCATCAAGTAGTCCTAAAAGCAGAATATTGAGAGCTAGGAAGAAAGTTGAAATGTAGGACTTCAAAGGTAGTCATCTCGGGATTAATACCAATGCAATGAGTTAGTCAGTAAAAAATGACTGAAAAGATGGTGTGACAGAGGGGGTTTCAGATTCGTGGGCATTGGGACCAGTTCTGGGGGAGGTGGGACCTACATAAACTGGCCAGGTTACAAGGGGTGGTATTTGGTAGAGTGGTTGGGGAGGGTTTAAACAAGTATGGTAGGGAATGGGAACCAGAGGAGTAGGGCAATAAATATAGAAATTTGAGGGAGAGATAGAAACCAAGGCAAACATGTCTAAGAACAGACAGGGAAATACTGCTGAAAAGAGTAGGGAATATGGTCTGAAATGCGTGTGTTTCAATACGAGAAGTATAATACCCAAGGCAGATGAACTTAGAGCTTTGGTTAGTACTTGGAACTATGGCATTTATTGCAATTACAGAGTCTTCTCTGAAAGAGGGACTGGCAGCTGAATGTCCCAGGATTTAGATGTTTCAGGTGTGAATGAAAAGGATGTAAAAGGAGTGGAGGAGTTACATTACTTGTAAAGGAGAATCTCTCAGCTGTACTGAGGGAGGATACATCAAAGGACAAACGCACAGAGGCAATATGGACATAACTCAGGAATAGTAAATGTGAAATCACAATACTGGTGGTACACTACCCGTCTCCCAACAGTCAGTAGGGGATAGAGGAGACAATATGTTGATAGATTTTGGAAAGATGTAAAACCAGCAAGGTTGTTATGGTAGGTGATTTTAACTTTCCCTTTATTGACCGGGACTCATGCTAGGAGCTTAGTTAGGGCAGAATTTGTAAGGACCATTCATTTGTTGACACAGTATGCAAACAGTCCGGCCAGGGAAGGGGTTATACTGGACCTGGTTTTGAGGAATGAGCCCGACCAGATGAGTGAGATTTCAGTGGAGGAGCATTTCAAGAGTAGTGACCATAATAGCGTGAGTTTTAAGATACACATACATAGGGATAACACCAGTCCTTGGGTGAAGATGTTAAATTGGGGGAAGGTGAACTACAACAATATTAAGCAGAAACTAGACAATTTTGATTGGAGGAAGCTGCTTAAGGGTGAATCCACATCAGATATGTGCGAGTATTTCAAATGGCAGTTGATAAGAATTCAGGAGTGGCACGTTCCTGCGAGAAGGAAGGATAGGTATGGCAAGTTACATGCACCATGGATGACTAGGGATGTAATGACTTTGGTTAAAAGGGAAAAAAAAGGAGAAGACATAAGGTCAAGGAGGATGGGAACTGATGAACCCATTGAAGTATATAAGGAAACTAGGAAAAACTTAAACAAAGAATAGAAGAGTGAAGACGGATCATGAAAAGTCATTAGCAAACAGGATTAAGGAGAAACCCAAGGCTTTTTATACACATATAAAAAGCAAAAGGGTACCCAGTCCATGTGTGGAGCCAGAAGAGATACGTGAGGTCCTAAATTAATACTTTATGTCAATATTCACCAAAGAGAAGGAATTGGTGGAGGATAATCTCAGGAAAGGGAGTGTCAAATTTACAAGCCAAGTTGTTATTTAAAACAGAAGAGGAGTTGTGTACATGAAAGTATTAAGGTAGCTAAGTCCCTGAGTCCTGATGGGATCTGGAACATACAACAAAGAACATAACAGTGCAGTTCAGGCCCTTCAACCTTCGATGTTGCGCAAACCTGTGGAACCAATCTGAAGCCCATCTAACCTACACTATACAATCTTCATTCATATATTTATCCAATGACAATTTAAATGCCCTTAAAGTTATCAATTCTACTACTGTTGCAGACAGTGCATTCCACACCCCTACTACCTCTGACATTTGTCCCATGTCTATCACCCCTCAATTTAAAGCTATGTCCCCTTGTGGTAGCCATCACCATCCGAGGAAAAAGGCCCTCACTGTCCACGCTATCTAACCCTCTGATTATCTTACATGTCTCAATTAAGTCACCTCTCAACCTTCTTCTCTCTAATGAAAACAGCTGCAAGTCCCTGAGCATTTCCTCATTAGACCTTCCTTCCATATCAGGCAACATCCTAGTAAATCTCCTCTGCACCATTTCCAAAGCTTCCACATCCTTCCTATAATGTGGTGACCAGAACTGAACGCAATACTCCAAGTGCGGCTGCTCCAGAGGTTTGTACAGCTGCAGCATGACCCGTGGCTCCGAAATTCAAACCCTCTGCCAATAAAAGCTAACACACTGTGTTAAGAATGCCTTCTTAACAACCCTATCAACCTGGGTGACCACTTTCAGGGATCTATGTACATGGCCACTGAGATCTCTCTGCTCATCCACACTGCCAAGAATCTTACCATTAGCTGAGTACTCTTTATTCCTGTTGCTCCTTCCAAAGTGAATCCCCTCACACCTTTCCACATTAAACTCCATTTGCCACCTCTCGGCTCAGCTCTGCAGCTTATCTTTGCCCCTCTGTAACCTGTAACATCCTTCAGCACTGTCCACAATGCCACCAACCTTAGTGTCATCTGCAAATTTACTAACCCGTCCTTCGATGTCATTTTTATAAATGACCTAGATGAGGACAAACAGCAGTGGCTCCAAAACAGATTCTTGTTGTACACCACTTGTAACTGAACTCCAGGATGAACATTTCCCATCAACCACCACCCTCTGTCTTCTTTCAGCTAGCCAATTTCGGATCCAAACTGCAAAATCACCCTCAATCCCATGCCTCCGTAGTTTGTGCTTACCATAGGGACCTTATGTTTAGATTAGATTGATTACATTACAGTGTGGAAAGAGGCCCTTCGGCCCAACAAGTCCACACCGACCCGCCGAAGCGCAACCCACCCATACCCCTACATTTACCCCTTACCTAACACTACGGGCAATTTAGCATGGCCAAATCACCTGACCTGCACATCTTTGGACTGTGGGAGGAAACCGGAATACCCGGAGGAAACCCACGCAGACACGGGGAGAAAGTGCAAACTCCACACAGTCAGTCAATTGAACCCGGGTCTCTGGCGCTGTGAGGCAGCAGTGCTAACCACTGTGCCACCGTGCCGCCCACTAATCAAATGCCTCACTGAAATCCATATACAATACATCAACCGTTTTACCCTCATCCACCTGTTTGGTCACCATCTCAAAGAACTTAATAAGGCTTATGAGCCACAATTTCCCCTTCATAAAACTGTGTTGTCTATCTCTAATCAACTTATTCCTCTCTAGATGATTATAAATCCAATCTCTTATAACCCTTTCCAACACTTTTCCCACAACTGAAGAAAGGCTCACTGGTCTATAATTACCAGAGTTGTCTCTACTCCCCTTCTTGAACAAGGGGACAACATTTTCTATCCTCCAGTCTTCTGGCATTATTCCTGTAGGCAATGGCAACATAAAGATCAAAGCCAAAGGCTCTACAATCTCCTCCCTGGCTTCCCAGAGAATCCGAGGATAAATCCTATCCGGCCCAGTGGACTTATCTATTTTCACACTTTCCAGAATTGCTAACACCTCCTCCTTATCAATCTCAATCCCATCTAGTCTAGTAGCCTCTATCTCCGTATTCTCCTCGACAACATTGTCTTTTTCCAGTGTGAATACTGATGAAAAATATTCATTTAACTCTTCCCCTACCTCCTCAGACTCGAAACACAACTTCCCACTACTATCCTTGATAATCTTTCTCTAGTCATTCTTTTATTCCTGATTTAGCTATAGAAAGCTTTAGGGCTTTCCTTGATCCTACCTGCCAACAACTTCTCATGTACCCTCCGGGCTCTTCTTAGTTCTCTCTTTCGATCTATCCTGGCTAACTTGTAACTCTCAAGTGCCCTAACTGAGCCTTCACGTCTCATCCTAAATAAGCCTTCTTCTTCCTCTTGACAAGAAATTCAACTTCTTTAGTAAACTACGGCTCCCTCACTTGACCACTTCCTCCCTGCCTGACAGGTATATACTCATCAAGGACACACAGTAGCTGTTCCTTGAACAAGCTCCACATTTCAATTGTGCCCATCCCTTGCAATTTCCTTCCCCTTCCTATGCATTCTAAATCTTGCCTAATCACATCATAATTGCCTTCCCCCAGCAATAACTCTTACCCCATTTCCATCGCTAAACATAACCGAATAGTGGTCACTATCACCAAAGTGCTCACCTACCTCCAAATCTAACACCTGGCCAGGTTTATTACCCAGTACCAAATCCAATGTGGCCTTGCCCCTTGTTAACTTGTCTACATACTGTGTCAGAAAGCCCTCCTGCACACATTGGACAAAAAGTGATCCATCTAAAGTACTCGAACTAAAGTATTTCTAGTCAATTTTTGGAAAGTTAAAGACCCCATAGCAACTACCCTGTTACTCCAGCTCCTATCCAGAATCATCTTTGCTACCCTTTCCTCTACATCTCTGGAACTATTCAGAGGCTTGTAGAAAACTCCCAACAGTGTGACGTCTCCTTTCCTGTTTCTAACCTCAGCCCATGCTACCTCAGTAGACGAGTCCTCAAACGTCCTTTCCACCAACATAATGCTGTCCTTGACAAACAATGCCCCATCTCCCCTTCTTTTACCATCTTCTCTGTTCTGACTGAAACATCGAAATCCTGGAACCTGCAACGATCATTCCTGTCCCTGCTCTACCCAAGTCTCCGAAATGGCCACAACATCTAAGTTCCAGATACCAACACATGCTGCACGTTCATCTGCCTTTTTCCAGATGCTCCTGGCATTGAAGTAAACACACTTCAAACCACCTTCCTGCTTGCCGGAGAACTCTTGCGACCTTGAAACCTCATTTCTGACCTCACTGATCTCATCCTCCTGGACACTGGAACTACAATTTAGGTTTCCATCCCCCTGCTGAATTAGTTTAAACCCTCCCAAAGAGCATTAGCCAATTTCCCCCCCAAGGATACTTGTACCCCTCTGGTTCAGGTGTCGACCATCCTGTTTGCAGAGGTCCCACCTATCCCAGAATATTGAGGGAGACAACAGAACAAATTGCTGGAGCATTGACAGACATCTCTGTGTTTTGTTTGGCCACAGATGGGGTCCCAGAGTACTGGAGAATAGCCAATGTTGTCCTATTGTTTAAGAAGGATAACAGGCATAATCCAGGAAACTACAGGCCTGTGAGCCTCACATCAGTGGTCAAGAAATTATTGGAAGAGATTCTCCGAGACAAAATCTATACATATTTTGAAGCAAATGGAGTTATTAGCAATAGACAGCATGATTTTGTGCGCAAGAAGTTATGCCTCACTGACTTGATCGAGTTTTTTGAGGAGGTGACGAAGATGATTGAGGCAAAAGAGGTTATTGTTGACTACATGGACTTCAGTAAAGCCTTTGACAAGATTCCTCATGGCAGAATGGTACAAAAGGTAAAGTCACATAGTATTAGGGGTGATCTGGCTAGATGGATACAGAACTAGCTTAGTCATAGGAGACAGAGGGTAGCGGTGGAAGGATGCTTTTCAGAATGGAGAGTTGTGACTTGTGCTGGGACCTCTGCTGTTCATGATCAATATAAATCATTTGGAGGAAAACATGGCTGGTCCAAGTAGTAAGTTTGCGGAAGATACAGATTGGTGGCTTTGCAGATAGAGGATACAGCAGGGTTTGTTGGAACTGGATCATTTGAAGACATGGGCAAAAGAATATCAGATAGAGTTTAATCTATTCAAATATAAGGTGATGCACTTTGGAAGGTCATGTACAGGCGGAAATTACTCAGTGAATGGCAGAACCCTTCGCATTAAAATGCAAAGGGATCTGGGTGTTCACATCCACAAATCACTGAAATGGCAGCACAGGTAGTTAAGGGTGGTTAAACAGGGCTATGTAGGCTTGCCTTCATTAGAAGGGGCATTGAGTATAAGGATAGGCAAATTATGCTGCAGATTTATAGCTTTTTGGTTAGGCCACACTTGGTATATTGTGTACAGTTCTGATCACCATACTACCGAAAGATGTGGATGCTTTGAAGAGGATACAGAGAAGGTTTACTAGGATGTCGCCTGGTTTGGGGAATTTTAGCTATGAAGAAAGTTTGGCTAGACTGGGTTTGTTTTCACTGGAATGCAGGAGGTTGAGGGGTGACCTGACAAAGGTTTATAAGATTGCGCCTTACATGGATAGAGCGGAAAGTATTAAGCCTTTTCCCAGTGTGGAGGAGTCAATTACTAGGGAACACAGGTTGGAAATGCAGGTTAGGAATGGCAGTATTGTTAAGAAAGGTGTGGGGTACATTTTTCACACAAAGGATGGTGATTGTCTGGAACATTCTTTCAGAAGAGATTGTGGAAGAGAAGGAGTATTCAAGAAGCACCTGAATGAATACATGAATAGGAAGGTAATGGAGGGATACAGATCCTGTAAGTGGAGACAGTTTAGTATGGAAGAGCAAAATATGTCGGCACAGGCTTGGAGGGCCTGTTCCTGTGCTGTATTACTATTTGCAATCTTTGTTCTTTGTTAGCTTCCCCAAGTTTACACCTCTTTTACGCACGTTGGTGCTACTCCTGGCATGTCCTCCATTGAACCAGGGCTGTTCTCCTGGCTTAATGATGATGGCAGAGTGGGAGGTTGCGGTGGTCACTCTTACTGATTCGGTCATGAACAGATGCATCTGCAGCAGCCAGATTGAGAACAAGGTCAAGAATGTTTTATTCCTCTTCTTGGTTCCCTCACCACCTGATGCAGACTCAGTCTAGCAGCTATAACCTTTAGGACCCAACCAGCCCCATCAGTAGTGCTGCCTCTGAGCTACTCTTGGTTGAAATCCTCCACCCAGAGTACATTTTATGCCCTTGACACACTCCGTGCTTCTTCCAAGTGTGGCTCAATTTGGACTAATTCATCATTGACTGAGGGAGGATGGTTGTGGTATTCAGCAGGAGGTTTCCTTTCCCATATTCAAACTGATAGCATGAGACTTGATGAAGTCTGAAGTCAATATTGAAGTCACCCAGGACAACTCCCTCCTGACTGTGCACCACTGTGCCACCACTTCTGCCAGGTCTGTCCTGTCAGTGGGACAGGACACATCCAGGGATGGTGATGGCAATATCTGTGACAGGGTAAAGTATGATTCCATGAGTATGACTCCATCAGGCTGTTGTGTGACTACTCAGAGACCGCTCTCCCAATTTTGGTATTTAAACCAGATGAGGATGACCGATTTCCTTCCATGAAGGACATTATTGGACATGTCAATGTTGAGTGTATTCAATATACCAAATTGAAAAAATTAAAAGTAAATCACACCCTCACATGAAAGGAGTGCTAGGTCTTTGAACAGAGAAGAGACAGGAGGTGAAAAGGTAAGTGCTATATCTTCTCTAATAGCACAGAAAGTGAGAAGACAATGAAGTGTTGAGGGTGACTGAGCAGTGGGCTAGGATGTTGCAGACCCTTTAGAATGCCAAAAGCAGAGGATTTCAGGTATTTTGAGTTGGCATCATTGTGGAAATGGCAGAAATGGCTGTGGATGATCCTCAATGTAGAGGCCAGTGGGATGGAGAGGGAGGAAAAAGGGAAACCTGTCACTGTTTTTTGGAGAGAAGGGAGACAGCAGATGTGCAGAACAATGAGTTGGATATGGTTGAGGGCCATCTCAACTTCAGTGAGGAAAAATCCTTTGTTTAGCAAAAAGGAAGAGGTGGAAAATTGTACGATCAGAAATGCATTGTCCCAGTTCCTTTGTTGCCATTGCAACCTTGCCATTTGGTATGTCATCGACAAACACCTCTTCCCCTCCACCTCCATATTGGCATTCTGAAGAGATTGTTCCATTTCATGCAATATTGTCATGAACATACACTCACCATATTGGACATTAACTCCGTCTCTCCACAGATGCTGCCAGATCTGAGTGTTTGCAGCACTTTTTTTAAAAAAAGCTTTTCAGCATCCAAAGAACTTTTGTTTTAACCATCAATGCAAACTACAGATGCGGAAAGTTAGTGATTACCCAGAGTCTGGAATTGTTCTGGCTCATTACCTCACAGATTGCAATGTGAGTTTTGATACATTATTTGAACATAATTGGCTCGGAGAAATACTCATAACCCAGCCATGAGTTACAATTTCCTGTGAAACGCTGTTACAATTGAGCTAAACATATGTTTCCTTATTACAGACTTGGTATTTATTAGTTTTTAATTAATTCCCAACAAGGATTCAACTGAATAACTGTTTGCTTTGGAAGATTAAAATCAATCTGTACCTGGCCTGTGTATGCAAACTCCAGAGCTTGTTTCAGACCCAGACTGGTCACTCCATGTAGGCTCACCTCCTCAGCCACACTCTCCACCATGCATAGGCTAAACATGGCCTGAAAATAAAGTTAAATAAATTCAAAGGTCAATTATACAGAATGTACAGGTATACATTCTAACTTCTATCATCACTTTGCAAATTTTAGATTCTTAAAATATTGCAACATAAGTGATGCAAAGAACTGTAATTTAGATAAACTAAAGACTATATTTAAAACAAGATTAAGAAATAAGTGAAGTAGACCATTTGGCCCCTTGAGTACTCCTGCCATTCAATAAGACTGTGGTGATGTGACTATGCATTTTCTCCCTGACCCCCACAGTTGTCACTCCCTTATACAGAAGAACAAAAATCTGTCCATCTCAGGATTGGATGCATTGTCTTCAAAAGTCCCAGCCTCCATTGCTCTCTCGTGTAAGAACTTTAAGGACTAATGATCCTCAGAAGAAATTTCTTCTAGCTTCAGTCTTAAATGGGAGCATCCTTATTTTTAAATTGCATCCCCGATTCTAGATTCTCCCAAAAAATTCTCGAGGGAATAAAAATGCAAATACTTCACCCCAAGTCTGAGAGTAGGGTGGGGTGGTGCATCAGGTACTGACTAACACACTACGGCTGAGTTAACACAACCTGACACATGTCAATCAGTTCACTAAGAGCTGATGGGTAGAGTACAAACAAGTTTCTCAGTCAATTTCAGGCCGTTACATTGCTGTATAGAACCCAGAAGCCCGGAACACCAATCAAAACCTTTTCCTCAGTGGATCCAGCAGTTGGAAAATAAGGGTTTTGTTGTTCATGGATTGGATATGTTGCTAGCATTTATCACCAATTCCTAACTACCCAAGATAAGGTGGTGGTGAGCTTTCTTCTTGAACTACTGCAGTCCTTCAGTGTGGAGATACCCACAGTCCTGTTAGGTAGGGAATTTCAGGAATTAAGACCGAGCAACAATGAAGAAATGGCAAAATAATTCCAGGTCAGGATGGCTATATGACTTTGAGTGGAACTTGCTGCTGATAATGTTCTCAAGTACTTCTAGATGGCAGAGATTACAGTTTGGAGGATGTTATCAAAGGAGACGTGGTGAATTAGTGCAGTGCATCGTCTGGGTGGCATAAGCTCCCACTGAGGTGCATGGATATATATTTTTCAATCATCAGCAAACATCTCCACTTCTGACCTAATGATGAAAAGAAAGTCATTGAAGTAGTTGTTGAAGATAGTTGGGCAAGTACTCCTGCAGTGATATCCTGGAAATGAGAAGATTGACTTCCAACAGCCACAATCATCTTCCTTTGAGCTGACTTTGTCTTAAACCAGCAGAGAATCATTCCCACTGACTTCGGTTTTACTGGGGCTCCTTGATGCTGAACTTAGTCAAATGCTTCCATAACGTCAAGGGCAGTCACTTTCACCTCTCTTCTGGAGTTCAGCTCTTTTGTCCATGTTTGGAACAAGACTGCAATGAGGTTAGAAGCAGACTGCTCTTGGCAGAACCCAAATTGAACATGAATACACAGATTATTCCTTTGCAAGTGCCATTTAATAGCACTGTTCATGGCACCTTCCATCATTTTCCTAACGATTGGGAGTAAACTGATGGGGTGGTAATTAGCCATTTGGATGTGTCCTGCATTTATGTGCACAGAACATACCTGGACAATCTTCCTCATTATGATACTGATGCTAACTGATTATTTTCACCTTGTCATATGGGAGCGGTTGCAAGGAGAGAGAAGTTGGATAGTCAGAGGCAGAAACAGTGACATGACTTTCAGAGGCTACCCTGTTACCTGCCAGCTGTAATCTTGATTGTACAAAATCAGAGAAATTAGAGACACCCCCATACCAGCAGCTAGGTTTCCATGGTTTCTTGGGGAGGCAACTAACTTCCTTTCTCATCTGCCTTCCCCGCAGGCAATGAGGGAGGTAGTAAGTTGAGGCTCTTCCATGGCTATTAATTGGCCACCTAATGGGCCTTAATTGGAAGTGGGTCTAGAAAGTTCCTGTGGACCTCTAACCCAGAACTTAACTGTTGAGCTGGTGGAAATGGGTGAGCATCTTAGCAGGACCAACTCACTCAATAATTGTCCCTTCTTGCCACCTCCATGGCTGGACAAATTCCATCCTAGGATCTAGCCTGTCAAGCTCCCTAGAGTCATTTAATAAAATCACCTCTTCTTCTAAACTCCAATGAGTACAGACCATACCCACACAACCTTTCTTCATGGCACACCCTAGTGAATCATCTTTATATTGTCTCCAATTCCAGTTTTTCTATCCTGGAGTACAGAGCCAAACTTGTATGCAGTACTCTAGTCAAGATCTCTCTAACACTATGTATGCTTGAAACAAGAGTTTCCAGTTGAAAATGCTATTTTTCTTGCAACACAGGCCAACATTTCATTCGTAGTCTTCATTACTTGCTGTTAATGCATGCTGTTTGTGATTCCTAGATTCATCTGCATTCCAAAATACTGCTACATATCTCTATTTGAATATTTTTCTATTCTATCATTTCTGCCAAATTTGTCAAGTTTATATTTTTCCGAGACCTGTTCGGTATTTTCTATTTTTTTTCTATCAGCTGTCATCATCTATTTCTATTGATTTCCCCTTATTCACCTTTTATATTCTCAAAGAACGCTCATAAATTTATCAAATGATTTCTTTTCCACAAAGCAATGCTGAGTCACCTAATTGTAATGTGATTTTCTAAGGGCAGGTTCTTCCAATATTTTGGCTGTCATTTTTTTGTCGAGCTTCTTGGAGAGTTTCTCTCCATGAGACATAGCGAGTTTTCTCATTATGATCATGTCAAACTTGCATCATTAACTACCTACCTGTGGCTCCCCTCTCATCCAGTGCTCACCAGATTCTTCTCTTCACCTGCTAAAAGTACTTGCCACTCCAGCATATGCTGGCATCTGATGTCTACTTAACCTTTGAGCCCCAGTTATGGAGCCAGTCGAGCATTTGCAGTCCAGTGACTCAGCAACCACAAACGAATTCCTCACACAACATTTAAGTGGCACAGCTGAGGCTACCTCGCACGTACAACTACACATCGCACCACTGATCATGGTGTAGGCACTAGGCCACCCAAATTACCTGTCCTTAGCCACTTTCCCTCTTACAACCCTTTAAGTAATGGCTGCTCTCTTCTCCAATCCCTACTCTGGCCTAGCATCTCATTGTTGTTCAAAATAGCACCATCATGACTTCAAACAAGTCAAAACATTCAACTTTATTCACTAACACTAAAAACAAATCCAAACCAAACAATCAGAATCTGCATGTGCCTCTTGGAACAGAAATGAAGTATTTTCGTGGCTAGCAGCAATAATTTTAATCAAGGAATGATCACTGCACCCAATTCTAATGGGCTTGAACCCAGTACTGTCTGGCTTGTGTTGGGCCTGGTACTTACACATGGTAGATGGTGGAATGTGCACAGAAATGCCAGCTGTGCCACTTATGTGCTGCAAGAGGCATTTGTTTGTGGTTTAGATCAGAGTGGTGCTGGAAAAGCAGAGCAGGTCAGGCAGCATCCGAGGAGCAGGAAAATCGATGTTTCGGGCAAAAGCCCTTTATCAGGAATAGAGACAGGAAGCCTCCAGGGTGGAGAGATCCCAACAGGACAGTGCTGAGCTGGAAGATTGAAGCTGAGGTAAGGTGGGGTGATGGGAAATGAGGAAACTGGTGAAGTCCACATTGATGGGGTTGAAGTGTTCCGAGGTGGAAGATGAGGCGTTCTTCCTCCAGGCGTCGGATGGTGAGGGACGTGGTTTGTGGTTGCTGAGCCACTTACAAGCAATTCAAAGTCCTTTAATTTTCAGCATCTCAGGTCGTTACCTCAAATCTCCGACACCAAATTCCCCCCAAACTCCCCTCAACTTCCTTAACACTACAATGGATACCACACCTCAGGAAGGATCTGTTGGCTTTTGTGGGAGATGTTTATATGTACTTGGTCTTTAGGGATTAGTTGTGAGGAGCGATTGTACAAATTAGGCCTGTTTTCTCGAAAATTTGGAAGTTTAAGGAACTGATCTGATAGAAGTCTTCAAGATATTAACAGGAAAAGACCGGTTAGATAAAGTTAAATTTCTTGACATCAAGACTTTCCAAACTTTTTCACTTCAGTCCATGTTGTTCAGGTTGGAGAAGACTCCAGTCCTTGTCTAAGATACCAGTGTAACTTGCATTTCATTGCAAACGTGAAATAAACTCTCTCCTGTTTAACACTAGAACTTTTCTCTTCTAAGCCAATCTAAGCAGGCTCTATGAATCCCTAAAAGAAGATGGTGCCAGCAAACCTACTTTATGTTGAGCAAGAGTACAGACACCTCTTAGACAGGGTGGTCAGTGGTCCTATCCAGTTTCCTTATCCTACTATGCATCTTCTATCCTTTACTCCAGATTACCTCATTTCCATGGGTGTAATGCAATTAATTCCCCCATTTAATTTCTTCTCCTCCTTTCAATCATTTACTGAGCTGTAACAAGAATTGAGCTTGAGTTTTTGTTACATGATAAAGGTGATCTATCCAAGCTCAGACCATCTGTCTGTTTCTAAATTTGCTCAGGATTAACAAGGCAAGACTGTATACTTAACTGTTTATGTTGTGTTGCTATGGATATATTTTAATTGCTCTTGAGAATCTAATTAGACATTGTTAATATTTTATGAGATTGATTTTTTTTAAGAAAAATCAAATTCTGAAACGTGATTATGTATTTGGTACCAACCCAAAATCTACCCATGAGTTTCTCAATCTCTTCCTCTCTTAGTATTTGCACTGTCCAATCCCTCCACATCCATCTTTATCTTGCTCTCTCCTTCTAAATTCACTCTGCAGATATCCCATTTTCTACCATTTCATTTAAGTTCTCCAATCCATATTCAGCATCACCTTGACCTTCCATCTCACATGACGTGACTATTGCAACAGGTCCAAATACAGGAAACACCATCTCTGATGAATCCTTCTATTCCTCATTAGTTTCATCCCGTTATCCTCGAGTCAAATTTTCTTCTGCAATTACTACTGGATAAAGCTCAGCCCCAAGCCATTGTCATTGATACTTTAAAATCTCCAGTTGTCTAGTCATTGACTATTCATTGTCATGATATTACTGTGGTTGTTATCTATTAACTCACTCTCCTTCATCTTTGATGTCCTTGTTCCCAGTAACACTATTACAGCTGAACTTTCATGATGTCATCCTGACACTGCAGACCAATAAAAATGCCAGACTGGACTCAGAGCCCACCTCTGAGGGATCTATATTTTGCTGACAGGCTAAAGGGGATGGAGTGTTATTCACTTATGTAATAACCCTCATCTCAGCAGGATCACTGAACTCAGTAATCAAATAAATCTGGTTGAGATGTTCAAGATGGCTAGGGGACTAGACAGAATGGATGGAGATAGACTATTTACTTTAGCAAAGAGGTCAATGACTAGGGGGACATAGATTTAAAGTGACTAATAGGAGATTTAGAGGCGATCAGCAGAAAAATTTTCATTTGGAGGAAATTCACCATCTAAAATGGTAGCCGAGGCAGAAATCCTTAACTCCTTTAAAAAGATGCCTGGATATACCACTTTTAAGTGTCATAGTATAGGAATAAGGAGTAAAAGCTGCAATGTGGGATCAGGCTGAGAGACTCATTTTTTGGCCAGCACAGACTGATAAGCCAAGTGGTCTCTGGGAGTCTATAATTCAAAGAGACCTTGTTTTAATTACTGCAAGAGCCTTAACTTGCAATGTGGGAGTCATGAATTCAAAAAAATTCTGAAGGGTGGATATGATCTGATTAACTCACATGATGTGAAGATTTTTTAACTAGCCTACTCACGGAACTGGTGAACCAGTCTGGCTGTTACTGTCAATGATCCCTGAAAACAACTTACATAACAGCTTCATAAATCTAAAAGATTAAGCTATTACTGATGTGGGGGTACGAATAGATTTGTTTGTTTTTATAATAAATTCATCATTTAAGAATTAAAAGCTTTCCATGAGTTTCATGAATGTGAGCTTTTTCACCAGTAAGTCTAGAGCGAGAGCTCTCCATGATTTGTAGAAGTTTAATTTATTTCATCTCTATATGGCTCCTAGATTCTGTCAATGCTGAATACTGGGTGATTTGTCAATGAGTTGGGATGGAGTGACTCTGGAGAGTGAATATATGCTGGCGATTAGTAAAGAAAAATAGGTAGAGATCTTAATTGCTTTTATTACAACTGGAATTGAGTCCCACAGAACCAATGTGTGTTTTCTAACTAGCCGGTCTTAGCTCTTGTCTTCTCAGAAACAAAACTGTCTAAATCATGGCAGGTTGCTGAGGTGCAAAACTTCCAGACTTGAGTACCCATTTTGGTAGTGAAAATGCAGTCCTTACTCTCACACCATAGGAATTCCCCTTTGTAGTTTCACATCCAAGGAGTGCAAATACAGATATGATGTGCAAAAGCAAAATCTTCAGGTTTTGTAAATCTGAAAATAAATATTGTCCAGATTCCATGCATGAATAAATAGGAGGAAAAAAAAACAATGTTAGAAATAGTCAGAATAATGAATGACCTCATGGAAATTTAATTATTTTTCAAAAAAATTGACCTGATTTTTAACCTCCAACCTACATTCCTTCATAACTCCTGTAACCTTTCATCCTGGTAATAATCAACAATCTATCTCTGCTTAAAAATATTTAAAGATTCTGCATCCACTGCCATTTGAGAAAAGGAATTCCAAGACCCTCAAATCTCAAAGAAAAAAAAACTCTATTTTAAACATACACTCCCTTATTTTTAAACTATGATTTCTGACTAAGTTCTAGTTCTCTCACAAGAGGAAACATAATTTCAACATTCACCCTGTCAAGTCCCCTCAGTATCTTATATGTTTCCAGAAAGTCATAAGAAATAAGAACAGGAGTAGACCATTTGGCCTCTCAAGCCTATTCTGCCATTCAATATGATCATAGCTGATCCAATATTCCTCAAGTCCACATATATGCCGTTTCCCCGTATTGATCCACATAGATACTTGATCAATAGGGGAATCAATGTCAGCCAAGGACATTTCCCCCACAGCTCTTTGTGACAAGGAATTCCAAAGTCACTCAACTTTGAGAGAAGAAATTCTTTTTCATCTCAGTCTTAAGTTGCACCCTTTTATTCTTAGACTATGCCCTCTGATCCCAGATTCTCCCATGAGGGGAAACGTCTTCACAGCATTTACCCTGTTAAGCCCCTTAAGAATCCAAAATATTTCAATGAGACCACCTCTAAATCTTCAAATCTCCAGTGAGTATAGTCCCAACTTGTTTAATCTATGCTCATAAGGCAATCCCTCTTTGCACGGATCATCTGTGTGAACTTTATTTGAATAGCCACCAATGAAATGATATCTTTCCTTCAATAAAGAGATCAAAAGTGCTCACAGTACTCCAGATGTGGTCTCACCAGTACCTTGCACAGTTGCAGTCAGGCTTCTCTACTCTCATACTCCAATCCCCTTGAAATAAGGGCCAACATTCCATTAGCCTTCCTCAGTAACTGCTGCATGTGCTTGCCAATTTTCTGTGTGTGAGAGTGCACTCAAGTCCTTCTGTGGTGCAGCTTTCTGCAGTTTTTCATCATTTAAATAATATTCTGTTCTTTAGTTTTCCCTTCCAAATTGAACAACTTCACACTTTCCCACATTATACTCTGTTTACCAACTTTCTTGCCACTTAATCTATCAATATCTTTCTGTAAGCTCTTTGTATCCCTCTCTCAACCTGTCTTTCCACCTATTTTTGAAATGTCTGCAAATCTGGCGAGAGTACATTCATTTGCTTCAATTAAGTCACCTCTGACTCTTCTAAACTCCAGATGATACAGCCCTAACTTGTATAACTGTCCTTATAAGGCAATCAGGTCAGTCCAGATATTAGTCTAGTTTCTCTTCTCCAACCGGCTTCCAATACATTATCATCTTTGAGAGTATGGTCACTCGTACTACATACAAATGCAATCCTCCAACACCCTGTATTACTGAAACACAGCCTCCCCACTCTTGTTTTCAATTCCCCTCACAATCTGCCATGGCATTCTAATAGATTTCCTGACTACTGCTGCACCTGCAAAGTAACCTTCTGTGATTCATGCTCTAGGACACCCAGATCTTTCTACATCTCAGCGATCTGCAACATCTCACCATTTAAATATATATTCTTTTGTGTTCTGCCAAAACGGAAATTTCATATTTTCCACATTAAATTCCATTTTCCAGAGCTTTGTCCACTCACTTGAACAGTCTATATTGCTTTGAAGAATCATTATGTTCATTACACAACTCATTTTCTGGCCTTTGTGTCATTAGTAAATTTATCTAGCATACCTATGATTCACTTACATAACTTGTAAAGAGTTTGAGACTCCAGTGCCAACTCCTGTGACAGACTACTTGTGAAAAAACCCACCTGTTCATACTCACTGCTTCCCATTAGTGAGCAAATCTACTATCAAATACATTTCCTCCTTACACCAGGAGCTTTTATTTCTGCAATAATCTTTCATGTGGTCCTTTATCAAATGTCTTCTGGAAATCTAAATGCAATGTATCCACTGGTTTCCCTTTATATACAGCACAAATTACATCTTTAAAGAACTCCAATATATTTGTTAAATGTCTTGGCTCTGCCATTACTAAGAACGTTACCAAGTCCCCTCTTAGAACATCTTTAATATAGCTTTAAACATTTTCCCTTTGACAGATGTAGATCATTGAGATGGTGTCATGGACCATCGAAGGGGTCTTGACCATCCGAGGTAGCACCCATTGCCCCAACAACCTCAACAAAGGGGTTTTCCCTTTGACATTTGGTCCCCTGAATTCTGAAGATGTTTTTTATTTACCTGGCCCAGCTCTCAAGCTCTCCTACATGCCTCATGATGGAGAGAAGGCGAAATTAAAGGGAAGGTCCCTAAAAAGGTGGAAGGCAGAAGGGATGGAATGACTAAAGGAGTCATGAACCCCAGGTGAAAGGAAACCGTAAAGGGGTGAGTAAAGAAACAAAAGATGGGTTTAGAGACTAAGTAAACAGGTAAATCAGAATCATGAACAAATGTCAATAAAACTGATCTAAGATTATAACCCAGGGTCAGCAAACAGATCTTGACTGTTTTTCTTTGTACAGCTACTGCCAAGCTTATATTTAGGATTTTGTTTTTGTTTCTTTTATTTCCAATGGCACATAAGTGGTTTAGACAATATTGCTAAGTCTAGCCAGAACATATCCAGTCCTGCTGGGTTCTGATCATCACTGTCAAATTCAATTATTAGGATAGAAGAAACAGGAGCATCCTCGGGTATAATCCAGTTCCCTTACAAATCTAGACTTATTACGCTCCTCTTCCAGAAAATAAACTTGATTCCTCTGTACTTGCAAACTATCCACAACCTCACATTCCTTTCCTTTCCAAACTCTGAGCACAGGAACATTGGAACATAATGTTTCCTCCTAAAATGGAACACAATAATGGTGATCACAGTTGAGCAACTTCAATGGTATCAATCATATGCAAATAGATAAAAAATATAAACAACTTCAATCAATAATCAAATCTGCAAAGACCATTTAATTCTGCGCTTTACATAAGAGTTAAGATTTTCTAGTTTCATTTACACGCACGTTGAAAATCATTCTTGAAACAATGAAATATCAATATGATGCTCCCTAAGTGAAAACATCCATAACATCAAAGATCGTATCATAGAATCCCTACAGTGTGGAAGCAGGCCATTTGGGTCATTGAGTGCACACCGACCCTCTGAACAGCATCCCACCCAGGCCCACCCCACAAACCTATCCCTGTTACACTGCACTTCCCATGACTAATCCGCCTACTTGCACACCTTTGGACTATGAGAGAAAACTGGTTGAAACTCACACAGACGCTGGAAATACAGGGACATTCCACAGAGACAAACAGTCATCCCAGAGGGAAAACAAACCCAGGTCCCTTATGTTGTGAGGCTGTAGTGCAAACCGCTGAGCCACCGTGCTGCTCATTAGGTGGAATCATATAATATGTATCTCCAACGTTTGTGAAAAATTCTATGTCGATCATAATACGTAGTGGTTTTATGTCTTCTGAAAATTTACAATAATGGAGTTATTGGAATATTAAACCCTCCAGCAAATTGACACTTCCAGCAGTTTTGTAATTTTCCAATATACTTGACAATATCAAAGTAGATTTTGAAAAATAAGCTGTAGCTTGGAGATGAACACACATTTGCTACAAAACAATTTAAGGATAGAAAACAGAAAATGATGGATATCTGGTAATAAAAACACAGAAGTAATTTAATCATGGAACTCAGAAGAAATAACTGCAGCAAAGTCAATGCCATTCATAGTTCATATTTGGATTTTGCATTATATTATTCCCCCAAATTAAATCTTTCAAAGGCAATAATTTTTAATATAAAATATATGTACATAAGATTATGGAGCTATGATATTGCCTTTTTGATGCCAATAGCATCTATCAGCACAGATATTAAGTGGCAATAAGACCAATGTTGTTGGTGAACAGTGCAGCTAGGCATATGTAATAATTGTTGGTCTTGCCAACAGTGTACTAATTCTAAAAATGAATTGTAGAAAAAAATCAAACTCCAGGACTGTACATTACTGCTAACATTATACTGTAAAAGGTGTTTAAGTAACTCTTTGAAAAATGATTCCCAATGTATTTCTACAGACAAGAATTGAGCAAATTGTTTGTCTTCATTGTCTGCATAACAGACTGAATTTGGTGTTGGGGAGGGAGGTGGGGAGGGAGGTGAGGGGGCCACAGATTAGTTAAAATTTGTGGAAATGACTTTTCAAAGTTTTCCAAACTAATATATTGAGGGTGTTCTGACCTAGGATTTATCAAGTCATCAAGCAACAACATTAAAAAATCTCCCAAGTTCAGGAAAGAAATAAATCAACAAGTAAGCAATACATCTCAATTAGCCCAAGAGTTAACTAGATTTCAGTGGGCTGAACAAAGTAAAGTTTGGATTCTTGTAATAATTTCACGAGGTTAGTAGGTATCAGACAGCATGTCAGATGAGCTTTCTCAGGTCTGTTGAGGTCTTGGGTTTAGATGGCAAAGTTGCAAGTAAATATGTAACGGATGTTTAAAACAGTATATAGTTTGTTATTTTCCTGGCAGGATGCAGTCGGAGAGAAAATAGCCAGCTCACTACTTTTCTTGAGCACCTACCTGCAATCCAACTGATTGACTCACCACACAGTTGGCAGAGGCAGCCAAACATTTTTCTTTGTGCCTTTACATCCCTGACTCATAGTAAGTTTGTAGGAGACACTAATATTAGTGGTAGAGTGGATAGTAAAGGAGGTTATCTCAGAGTGCAAGGAGTTCTTGATCAGCTGTGCCAATGGACCGAGGAGTGCCCAGATAGAATTTAATTCAGATAAATGAGAGGTGTTTTGGTAAGATAAACCAGGGCAGGAATTACACAAATAATGATAGGGCCCCGGGAATGTTATTAAACAGGCAGACCCAAAGAGGCAGGTACATAGTCCCTAGAAAGTGGTGTCACAGGTAAACAGGGTGGTGAAGAAGGCAGATTTACCATAATTAGTCAGAACATTGAGTATAGGAATTGCGATTGTACAAGACATGGGTGAAGCCACTTTTGGAGTACAACATACAATTCTGATCGCCTTGCTTTAGAAACGATGTTATTAAACTGAAAAGGGTGCAGAAAAGATTTACCTCAATGCTACCTAGACTAGAGGATTTGAGTCTTTTCTCAATGGAGTGTTGGAGGTTGACAGATAATCTTATCGAGACTTATAAAATCACAAGAGGCATAAATACAGTAAATAGCCAAAATCTTTACACAAGGGTAGGAGGAATTCAAAACTAGAGGGCATAGGTTTAAGGTGAGGGGGGAAATATTTAAAAGGGACCTGTGTTATGAACTTACAGCGGAAGTAGTAGAGGCAAATACAATTACAACATTTACAAGACATCTAGACAGTTCTATGAATAGGAAAGGTTTGGAGGGATATGGGCCGAGCACAGGCAGATGAGACCAGTTCAGTTCAGAAAACCTGGTCGGCATTGACGAGTTAGATGCTGTATGACTCTATAAAATACATTCTACAGAAGCATCCTAATTAATGAGCATCTATTGCAAGTTTGAAATGAATGGATTATCAGCTGATAGCAATACACAACATTTTTACCAAATGTTCATGTGATTAAAGAAGATTACAAACTCATGTCAATTTATAAAACATTAAAATTAAGTTCTGTTGTCTTTTTTTCTTGCTGTTAGCTTTTTCTATTATAAAATCTTGGGTTTATAATTAAAAGCTAAATTGGAGCTGCCTGTTATAACTTAACTACATCCTCCAATTAATAGTGGTGCTGTAGCACCTCAAATTTCCTTTGGCCAGTCCTTCAGCCTGGCAGAACTCCAATCATTACTTATTTCCACACAACCAGAGAATTGGCTAGATAGCTTTGCTATTGACCTACAAGAAAGAAAAAGTATTACATAAAGTTACATTTATGAAATCAACAGCTGAACAATATCTGCACATCCTGATCCAATGTCCACATCTCTATGAGATGAGAAGTAAGGAGAGACTGACAGCAAAACTGCAATTAATGGGAACCAGGGATAAACTCTCCACTTGGAGTCATACCAGGAACATAGGAAGATCATTGTGAGTGGTGGAGATCAGTCATCTCAGCTCCAGGACATCTCTGTAGGCATTCCTCAGGGCAGTGTCCTAGACCCAACCATCTTCAGCTGCTTCATCAATGACCTTCCTTCCATTATAAGGTCAGAAGTGGGGATGTTCACCAATGATTGCACAACTTTCAACACCATTCACAACTCCTCAGACACTGAAGTAGTCCATGTTCAAATGCAACAAGATCTGGAAATATCCAGGCTTGGGATGATAATTGGTAAGTAACATTCACACCTCACAAATACCAGGCAATGATCATCTCCAATAAGAGACAAATTAACTAGTGTCTCATGATATTTAATGGTGTTACCATCATTGAATCCCTCACTACCAACATCATGGGGTTTACCATTGACCATGAACTCAACTGGACTCACCACAAACACAATTGTGTACAAAAGCAGGTCAAACGCTAGGGTTACTGCAGAGCGTAACTCACCTCCTGACTCCCCAGAGCCTGTCCATATTTACAAGGCACAAAGAAAAGAGGGTGATGGAATACTCCCCACTTGCGTAGATGGGTACAATCCCAACACTATTCATGAAGTTTCACACCATCCAGGACAAAGCAGCCCGCTTGACTGGCACTACATCCACAAGCACTGGTTCCCTTCACCAATGATTCTCAGTGACAGCAGTGTGTACTATCCACAAGATTCACTGCAAAAGTTCATCAAAGATCCTTAGACAGCACATTCCAAATCCACAACCACTTCTATCTAGAAGGACAATGGTAGCAAATTCCTGGCAAAACCACCACCTGCTGTTGCTCTCCAAGCCACTCATCATTCTGACTTGGAAATATATAGCTGCTCTTTCACTGTTGCTGGGTTAAAATCCTTGAATTTTCTCCATAACAACATTGTGGGTCAACCCACAGCATGCGGACTGCAGCAGTTCAAGAAGGCAGCTCTCCACCACTTTCTAAAGACCAAGCAGGAACAGGCAATAAGTGCTGCCCAGCCAGTGACATCCACGTCGCATGAGTGAATAAAATCAAAAATTTGCTTAAGGTTTGCCAGCCACATTAGGAAAAGAAGCTCCTTTTTTATAACGAAAAGGAGTTTAAAACTCTGTTGGTACACAAATCACACGATCTCTAAACCCAGATTGGCCTATTATTCTTTCTCCACCAGCAACTTGTCAAGTGTCTCTAACAGTAACCTATGACAAAGGCATACTTCTTGCTCTTTCGATCTTGGTCTCAATTGCCTACGACATCAAACACTAAGTACATTACCCTTCTCCACACTATTTCATACCACCTCCAACTACATTCCTTTCTGATCAGAAAACACACACAGTCTGTAGCCTACAATTCTCCCCACCTAACAATGGAGATCAGCAGGACAACATACACGTAAACACTTAGTCATATCTCTAACATGCTTGGCAGCTTCCCATTTCCATCTGCCAATTCAAATATTTCCCACCCCTCATTTTCCAACCTGAGTGCCCTTCACTTCTTACCATCTTAGCCCTTGTATATTGTCTCCCACACAAAACAAACCTTCATTCTTATCTCACTTCATAGTTCTCATCTGTCACCATGCACCCAGAGTCAACACTGCAATCAGCACCAAAACATTATATGTGAAAATGGAAAACAGACAGATGAACTGAAGAGAGAGGAACCCCTGCAAACCAAGGAAATGGAAGGAAAAGAGCATAGAGAGACAAAAGTGAACAGACAGAAAGAGCTAAATAAGTGAGACAATTACAAGAGGAAACTTTCAGCACAAAGAGCTGTTTCTTCTAGTTTCCACAAGAAATGTAACAGCTCATTTAAGGGTGGCATGGTAGTTCAGCAGTTCACACTGCTGCCTCACAGTGCCAGGGATCTGGGTTCGATTCCAGCCCCAGGTGACTGTCTGCATGGAGTTCACACATTTTCCCCCTGTCTGCATGGGTTTCCTCTGGGTGCGCCAGTTTCCTACCACATGTCAATGATGTGCAGATAGATTAACTAGCCATGCTAAATTGCCCATAGGGTTCAGGGACGTGCAGGTTAGGTGTGTTAATCAGAGGAAATGTAGAGTAATAGTGTAGGGGAATGGATCTGGGTGGGATACTTTTTGGAGGATTGTTGTGGTCTTGGGACAAATGGCTTGTTTGCACATTATAGGGATTCTATAATTCATATAAATGTTTTGTTTTTAAAAAAACATAAAATTAGCAACGCATTATTCAAGATATTTTCCACTGGACAAAAACTAACCAACTTGTTATGGGCCAGATCCAACATACTCAAAATATATCAAGGGGATTGCCTAGACCTAGCTTTTATCTTACTTAAAGGTAAGTGTGAGGCATTGTGTTCCTGATGGGATTTGATTGGTTAAAATACTAGGCTTTAGGCAAAACCCACTTTATTCTTAAATACAAACAAACAAAAATTGACATAACTTTAATTCTATTGAAATACTTAACAAAATTATATATATTATTTAACTACTCATCAACAACTGTCCCAATACAGCAAACTCCAACAAGCATACACTTGGCAAAGGCATATTCAATAAAACAGTTTCAAACTCACATGCTAGCTCCAGTCCAGGAGAACAAACGCTGAAATACTTAGCAGCAGAGAGAGAACTCAAACTTTTAGCTGCAGTCGAGAGAGAGAGAGAGGAGAGAGGAGAGAGAGGAGAGAGGGAGAGAGAGAGAGAGAGAGAGAGAGAGTGTTGTATGTATCAGCTTCAAACCCCAACTTCAACTGAAAGCAAAACCAAAACCTTAGGTCCAAGTGAGCCTGACTCCACCAACTCTGACTATTTTTGTCTAATTTTTTAAAAAAGTCAGGGACCTGAAAGCTGTTTACCTGCTGCTTCTGAAGCAAACATTCTGTCACCACTGGCAACATCTCAGCAAGAGAAACAGCGCAGAACAAGTCCCTCTTAAAGGAACATGTCACCACCAAATGGTGGTTTAACAGCTAAAGCTATGAACATTAGAAATAAAAAGAGGATTAGGCCATTTGGCCCCTTGTGCCTGCTCTGTCATTCAACCGTATCATGGCATTTCTTCCACCTCAACACCATTTTGAAATTTTCAGGTTTCAACTAATTAGACAGCTAAACAAAGTAAACTAACGTATTTTAAATTGGATGGTAACTATCAAAGAGAAATGAATAAAAAGTAGGAAATTGCAGAGTTTGGAGAGGGTGTAAGGAAAGGAATGGTACAACTAAAAAATGATAAGAATGAGAAAATGGAGAAAAGAAGAGGGAAGAGGGACTGGACTACACAATAACTCACTTCAGCTACCAGAATGTGTATCAGTGATGACAGGGACAGTATTGTCAGCTAACCCTTCCCCAACCCCCACATTCACATCAAGGAGAGCTACAGCTCAACTGAATCCAGTGTTACTCACAGCATGAGGGGAGTGGCATAAACTATTTTTATATCCAGACCATTATTTCAATTCCTCCCTCTGTCATTAACTGAGGCTAAACCAAATGGTGTCCTACCTGAAAGAAAAGACCAGATCACAAATCCCACACCATTAAGACTGCCTACTTCACCTTTGTAAATCACTCCTCTTCCCTTGCCTCTGTGGCAAACTTGTCTGTGGCTAAAACCCTCGTCCATGCCTTTCTTGTCTCTAGATTTGATTATTCTAATATCTTCCCCTTCGGCATCTCACCACCCACCTCCACAAGCTTGATATCATCCAAAACTCTTGCTGCCTATGCATAAAAAATGATAGAACACAGAACATTACAGCGCAGTACAGGCCCTTCAGCCTTCTATGTTGCATCAACCTGTGAAACCAATCTGAAGCCCATCTAACCTATACTATTCCATTTTCGTCCATATGTCCACCTAATGACCATTTAACTGCCCTTAAAGTTGGCAGGTCTGCTATTGTTGCAGACAATGCGTTCTATGTCCCTACTACTCTGAGTTAAGAAACTACCAACTAACATCTGTCCTATATCTATCACCTCTCAATTTAAAGCTATGTCCCCTCATGCTAGCAATCACCATCCGAGGAAAAAAGCTCTCTCTGTCCATCCTATCTAACCGTCTGATTATCTTATATGAAATGAATTAAGTCGCCTCCCAACCTTTTTCTCTCTAATGAAAACAGCCTTAAATCCCTCAGCCTTTCCTTGTAAGACCTTCCCTCCACACCAGGCAACATCCTAGTAAATCTCCTCTGATCCCTTTCCAAAGTTTCCACATCCTTCCTATAATGCAGTGACCAGAACTGTACGCAATACTCCAAGTGCGGCCGCACCAGAGATTTGTACAGTTGTAGCATGACCTCATGGTTCAGAAACTCTACTCATAAAAGCTAACATATTGTAAGCCTTCTTACCAACCCTATCAACCTGGGTGGCAATTTTCAGGAATCTATGTACATGGACACTGAGATCTCTCTGCTCATCTACACTACCAAGAATCTTACCATTAGCCCATTACTCTGCATTCCTGATGCTCCTTCCAAAGTGAATCCCCTCACACTTTTCCATATTATACTTCATTTGCCACATCTCAGCCCAATTCTGCAGCTTATCAATGCCTCTTTGTAACCTATAACATGCTTCTGCATTATCCACAACTTTACCGATCTTAGTGTCATCTGCAAATTTACTAAACCATCCAGGTAGTTTATAAAAAAATGACAAACAGCAGTGGACCCAAAACAGATCCTTGCAGTATACCACTAGTAACTGAACTCTAGGATGAACATTTCCCAATAACCACCGCCCTCTGTCATCTTACAGCTAGCCAATTTCTGATCCAAATTGCTAAATCACCCTCAATACAATGCCTCTGTATTTTGTGCAATAACCTACCATGAGGAACCTTATCAAATGCCTTATTGAAATCCATATATACCACATCAACCACTTTACCCTCATCCACCTGCTTGGTCCCCTCCTCAAACGATCCTGTCAAAACAAATGTAATCAAACCAATAATTCCAATGACAACATTTTAAGCTGGTTAAGGAAAAGGAAAAAAATGGTTTGCAAAAAGGATTTTAGATTGGAGGAAGACAAGTTTTATTACTACGGCAGGATCTGGGCAAGATAGACTCAGAATAGCTACTTGAGGATAATTCTACAGCAGAACAGTGGGAGGTATTCAAGAGGGTAATGAAGGACTACAGTCCCAAAATGTTCTCTTCCGCGTTTGATCATAGCTAACAGATACCGCCTCGTGCAACAAGCTTTCAAGTTTGTGGAAAAAAAACTTGTACAATGAACGGGGATTATCCAGTTCTCCCAGCTCAGCGACCTCTGGCTTGGTTTGGTTTGGTTTTTTTAGTAGTGTTGAAGAAGCTGCTGGACCCAAAGAAGGAGGTCCAGACTGGTATTCTCCCTCTGACTTCTCTCCTGTTAGACTCTGTGTTTGAATTTACCTTCTGTGCCAAGGGGTGTTTATGGGGATGTTGCAAGCATGTGGAATAGCATCATTAAGTTGGGATAATCTGTTGGGTTAAGTTATTCTGTATTCTGTTCTCTTTTGTTTGTGTTTCATTTGGTAATCTTATAAATAAATTCTGTTTCATTTAAAACCAAGTGGTTTGACCAGCGACATCTCTCCTGGAATATCCACTTTCCACCTGCTTAAACGACTCGCAAAGTTAGGGTCTGGGCTACCTTCTTGAAGTGTTTTGAGGGGGTCTGGCCTGGTCCATAACAAATGGTACCACATTACAGTTTGCCATCTTTATTAAAGTAGTAAAATGTTCCTTCTTCACTGGATACTTTAGCAAGTACCAGGGACCCTGCTGGCACTTCTGGCATCATTTCTCAAATCTTCAACTCCAGCAAGCAAAATACTTTCAAACTTACTCACATGTTGTGAATTTTGTCAGCTACCTCATACATGCCAACTATGAAAAGTCACAGAAATTTACAGTGTCAAAAAAGCTGACAATCTGTAAATAAAGTGCCATTGACATGACAACAAATTACATGCAGCGTGTTGAATTGTTGCAGATTCTTTTCTGGCTGTGACCTACCTAGTTAATGGATTAGTGGTGCTGGAAGAGTTCAGGCAGCATCCGAGGAGCAGTAAAATCGATGTTTCGGGCAAAAGCCCTTCATCAGGAATATAGCCTGAAGGGCTCTCTGCCTGTATTCCTGATGAAGGGCTTTTGCCCGAAACGTTGATTTTACTGCTGCCGGATGCTGCCTGAGCTGCTGTGCTCTTCCAGCACCACTCATCCAGAATCTGGTTTCCAACATCTGCAGTCATTGTTTTTACCCACCCAGTTAATGGTCAGGGCCCGGGGAATGTTGTCAAATAGAGAGACCCAGAGGTGCAGATGCTTGAAAGTGGCATCATTGGTAGACATACTGGTGAAGAGCAAGAATTGGGATGTTATGTTACAGGTGTACAAGACATTGGTCAGGCCACATTTGGAGTGCTGCATACATTTCTGGTTGCCCTGTTATAGGAAGGATGGTATTAAACTGGAAAGGGTGCAAAAAAGATTTACAAGGATGTCACGTAGACTTAGAAGGTCTGAGTTAGAAGGAGAGGCTGGATAGGCTGGGACTTCTTTCCCCAGGAGCTTAAGCAGCTGAAGTTTGACCTTACAGAAGTTTATAAAATCATGAGGGGCAAAGATAAGGTAAATTAGCCAAGGTCTTTTACCCAGAGTAGGGGAGTTCAAAAACAGATGCCATGGGTTTAAGATGAGAGAGGAAAGATTTAAAAGGGGCCTGAGGAGTAGCGCTATAAACACAGAAGATGGTGTGTACATGGAACAAGTTGCCAGAGGTAGTGACAGAGGCGGGTACAATTACAACTATTTAAAATTCGCTTGGCAAGGTGTATCGATAGGAAAGGTTCAGAGTGATATGGGCTAAACATAGGCAAACGGGATTAGTTCAGTTTAGGAAACCTGGTCAGCAAAGACAAGTTAGGTCAAAGGACCTTTTTCCATGCTGTAAAACTCTATTAGAAGGAGACAGAACATAGAGGAGAAAGGATAAAGCAAGAGAGAGTATTAAAAATGTTAGCAGATGTTTTGAAGACATCTTATTACAAGTAGATTTTATTGTTATACTTGTGTTCTTTAATGTTGTAGATACAGACCAGTATGAATCAATTCCCACTATTTATTTTCTAAAAAGGCATTTAGATTAACAATTAGTAAATGGCATGGATAGGTATTTATGGTAGTGGTGTCAATGAGCTGAAACAATTTTTTTTAAAACAGCCCCTCATTCAGGGCAGTAAATGTCAATTTTATGAAACGGCAAAGCAAAATAGATCAGCAGTACAAGGAAATGTAATTCTTTCATGTGCATGCTGGGGTCTGGTGGCCACAAATCAGTCAGTAATACATGTGGCATGCACCTAACCTCTGTATACAGGCATAAATGTCCAGCCTCACTTCACACACAAAATTTTAACTTAAGTTTCAGGCACCCAAGTACTTCAAAATTGTGCATACATTCAACTCAATGAAACAAAACAACGAAACTGAAAGCGCATTCTGGGAAACTTAGGAAGATGGATCAATTGAGAGCTTCAGGAGAGCTGGTTTCTGTCAGAAAATGTTGACACACAGTCAAGACACAGAATTCAAGACATCAACTAAGAATGCACTTGTGCACCTAGCAGTTGGTAACACATTTACAGGGATCAAATCATTCCATTCGCCGAGTGCAAAGCATAGAAAAATGTAAGAAAAACTAATTATTTGAAATAATTGTTAGAACAATAATTATGATTCCCATAATGCAACGCAGACATCAAATCAGAGTTCTGCAGGTCACCAGGAGGAAATGGGATGCTAATTCATTAGGAACACTGGCTCAAAATCTAATGAACGTATCATAATTTTGAATAGTAGAGTAAGCATCTTCACATTGGCCCAAAAAATCCAGATGATAATTAAAACGATTCAGCATACAACAGCATGCTGAAACAAGATTATAGCTGTGACAGTGAATAATTTTACCATGTCTGCACAGTTACTATTATAAAAACAATCGCAAATCATCATTGTTCTGGGAATAGACAAAGTTTTTTACGTTGTCTTCCTGAATTATGTAAACATAATAGATTAATTTATGATAGTCATATGCATCCTTACAAAATATGATTCAGACTTGGCAATATGGCAGTGATTCTGTAGAACTGCTGTGGACAGCTCTGCCAAACAGCCAAGGCATACTGGTGTTTTTTGCCATCCCTGGTCAATTTATGTGGTGGAATTATTAGTTTAAAACCTTACAGAACACATATTTGTAAATATTTGGGAGTGGGAAGGATGCTAAAGGGAAAGGAGTGAGCAAACAGCAGCAGGGAGGACACTCCCCTACAGCACCAGGCATACCAGAGACAGCAGCAACAGCAGCCTCTTCTGACTTCCCCCTGGGGAACTGACAGACTCACAGGAATTGGCTGCAGCAATGGAGAGACTTACCTTGAAGGTTGGGGCTGAGCTTGAGGAGCTCAGGTCCAACCTATCACATCCATGCTGCAGAAGCATGAGCAGGAGACCCCAGGGCCTCGGAGTGGCTGGAAGAGGTAGAGGGTCAAACTAAGGCCTCGGAAGCTGCGATGGAGTCCTCATCCAGTCAGATCCAGGTGCTGGAGCGAGAGGTGCGCGCCTTGCGAGACCATATCGACAACCTCGAGAATCAAGGTCGGAGGATAAATCTCTGAATTGTCAGGCTCCCTGAAGGTGATCAGCCAGTCAGCTTCTTTGACAGAAGCTTTGGGCCTTCACATCCAGCAGTCCAGCAGGCTGCAGATTGAAAGGGCTTATTGGCTTACAGTGCACAGGTCAGGGCTGGTGTAGCACCCCCCACCCGGTCCTCGTGCACTTCCACTCATATAAGGACAAGCAAAAAGTCATAGAAGCTTCCAGATCCCTGGAAAAAGATCTGCAGCACTGCTGTACAAGGGGTCAAAAATCATGTTTTTCCAGGATTTCTCGGCAGCTTTAATTCAAAAGAGGACGTCCTTCAATGAAGTTAAAAAGAGGCTGAAGAACCTGGGTAACCAGTACTCCATGAGATACCCCGCAGTGCTCCGTTTCAGCCTCAAGGACTCAGTTTATACATTTGACTCAGAAGATAAAGCTAAAAACTTTGTAGACACTTTAAAATAGATGCACTGGAATGAAGAATACTGTTAATGTTCATTCTTTTTTCCTTCTTTCCCCATCTTTTCCCTTCCTTTTTTTAATTCCTTTCTTTTGGAAAAAAATCTTTGAATAATTTGTTCCTATTTCTTTGTTATATAACTGGATTTTATAATGGGAAATTTTGTGTATGCTCTTTGTTGTCTCCCTCTTTTTTTGTTTGTTCTATTTCTCTTTTAGTCACAAGTAAGGGTGACATGAAGCCAGGGGTGGGTAGAGTGCTTATCCCGACTTTGTCTTTTTTTCTGTAGATTTAAGGATCATCTCCTCGTTTATTTTTTCTGGCCTAAGGCTGGGGCACAGTCCAGGTTTGAAGAGCTGTGAAGGAGGGGATGAGTAGGGTGCGTGCCCCCTATGGGCAGGGGGTATACTCTTCCATTCAAGGTTTTATAGTTGGTTTTCTTTGTAGTTTTTTGGTAGTAATAGTTGTTTGTAGTTATGATAGAGTAGTTTTTGTATACATAATTCTTTGATTCTATGAGTTTTTATTTACTTGTGCTTGGCACTTTGTAAGCAGGGTTCCCCCTCCCAGGGATTCAAGGGTCTCTGAAAGGGGATATGGCTAAGTGTCTTATTAAATGGTGCACCTGGAATAGCAAAGGAAGTCATTTTCCTGTTAAAAGGAAAAAGGTGCTTTCTAGCCTTAAGAGGGAAAGGGTTGATATTGCTCTGTTCAGGAAAACAATCTTGATGATGAGGAGCACCTGAAGCTACAACAGGAGGGCTATGACCGGGTATTCTTTTCATCCTTTACTACTAAAAGTAGAGGAGTGGCAGTACTTATCCAGAAAAATCTTCCGTTCACATTATGAGAGTAGGTGAAAGTCGAGCAGGTACGGTTTGTGATAATTAAAGCCCTGATATGTGGGGAAGAATATGGCATTTTAAATGTCTACTGTCCTCCGGCGCATCCCCTCAAATTTTTGATTAGTGCTTTCTCTAAGCTGAATGCCTTTGGAACACATTATTATGGGGGGGGGGGGGGGATTTTAATTGTCTTTTGGATCCAACAGTGGACAGAATGCCTAGTTGGCCCCCAACTATTTATTCGCAGGCCAAGCAGTTGGCTGACTTATGTGAGGAGTTGGGTCTGGTGGATATTTGGAGGTGTCTTCACCCTACTGACAGGGACTTCACCTTGTTTTCAACCCCCATAAATGTCACACGAGGAATGATCTCTTTCTGACTCCCTCGGCCCTTCTGGATTCGATTATGGGTTGTAAAATTGGGAATATAGCTATCTCTGATCACGCGGCGGTACATTTGGAAGTTAAGGCCAAGAGTGAGGGGCAAGGTTTGCGGCACTGGCATTTAGACTCTTTTTTCCTTAAAGATTCCAAATTTGTGGAATACTTTTTGAAGGAGTTTCAGGAATTCTTGACTATCAACTCAGGCACGGCTCGTAGACTGTCTATGCTATGGGAGACTGCTAAGGCCTTTGCTAGGGGATTAGCTATTTCCTATTCGGCTAGCCGGAAACGACAGAAGGAGGAACAGCAGTGTCTACTTGAGATGCAGTTGAAAGCCACCGAGGCAGCACATTTTGCGCAGCCTTCGGTGACTAAGCTACAGCGGATCATGGCCTTCTGGGCTGACTTGAATTCAATACTGACACAAAACGCAAAGAAAGAACTTGCTTTTGCTAGACAAAGCAAGTATGGAGATAGGCCAGGGAAGTATTTAACGAACCTGACGAGGAAATAGCATGCTCTCCAATCCATTAATGCAATCAGATACAACGCCGGAGTCCTTACATACGATGCTAAAAAGATTAATGAGGCTTTTCGGAGATTTTCCTCTGAATTGTATTGGTCTGAAGGCTGCGAGGACAGGAGGGTAAAAATGAAGGCCTTTTTTAAGAATCTGGACCTCCCAGGGGTAAGCTTGGAACAGACCTCGCTCCTTAATGCCCCTTTGACAGTTCAGGAAATACAGGAGGCAGCTAGGCAACTTCAGAGTGGGAAAGCGCCTTGTCCTGATGATCTCCCAGGTGAGTTTTATAAAGAGTTTATAGGGATTCTGTCAGGGCCGATGTTGGAGATGTACCATCACTCCTATATGCATGAATACCTACCACCATCTTTGAGAGAAGCTAATATTTCCTTAATTCTTAAGAAGGGGAAGGTTCCTGAGGATTGTGCCTCATACAGGCCAATCTATTACATTCAGATTTCAATATTCTGTCTAAGATCCTGGGGCTGAGATTGGAAAATGTATTGCCCCATATTGTTAAAAAGGAACAGAAAGGCTTTATAAGGGGCCGTAGGTCCTCAAAGAATATTAGAAGGTTACTAAATATGGTCCAAGTTTGTCAGCAATGATCGATTCAGCGGTTGGTGATTTCCTTAGATGCAGAGAAAGCATTTGACCAGGCGGAATGGCCGTATCTTTATGTCTTAGAACATTTTGGGTTGGGCGGAGTCTTTGCTAGGTGGGTGAAGGTTTTATCTCGCTACCCTCTGGCCGCAGTCATCACCAATGGGGTGAAGTCTGGGAATTAGGACTGGTAGGGGTAGTCGGCAAGGCTGCCCCCTCTCACCGTTGTTGTTTACATTGATGATAGAGCCGCTAGCAGAGGCCATTCATCAGAATATTCACATAACTGCTCCGGAAGTGGGATCTAGGGCACACAAGATTACACTTATGCGGTTGATGTCCTTCTGTTTTTATCAAACCCGATGATCTCTGTACTCCATCTCATACAACGTATCAATTCATTTGGGGCTATTTCAGGATATAAGATTAACTTCGCAAAATCAGAGGCTTTGAAACCTCAAGGACGTGCCAGAAGTTGAAGGTGGCACTAAATACCCTTTTAAGTGGTCACAAGCAGGGTTCCGATACCTAGGCATTTTTATTACCCCCAAGTTCTGTTATTTCGGATTAACTTTGCTCACTTGCTCAACAATATTAGGCGAGATCTCCAGAGATGGGAGGCTCTTCCAATTTCGTGGCTGGGCCGAATATCTCTCATTAAGATGAATGTTCTTTCTTGTTTGCTTTATCCCATGCATATGCTCCCTATAATGTTTCCCAGGTCAGTGCTGCAGAAGTTTATGGGATGGTTTGGTTCCTTTATCTGGCATCACAGACGGCCCCTCATCAAACTCACTAAATTGCAGTTGCCTCAAGGAGGGGGAGGAGTTGATTTCCAACACATCAGGATGTATCAATTGAGTTTCCCGCTGTCCTTTGTCTGTGATTGGGTAGGTAACGATCCAAACTCAATATGGCTGGATATCGAGGCATCCCGGGCAAAGTGCCCTCTTATTAACCTTTTGTTCATGGATAAGATGGGCACAGTTATGGACCACTGCCGGAACCCTATTGCCATTAGTCAAGGCATGGAGGGCGATGCATCAGAGTGAGGGTTGCTTATCCAAAACTTCGCCACTTACACCTATAGTTGGCTTGCCAGGGTTCTGACCAGGGATGATGGACTCAGAGTTCAAACTATGGGCAGCGAGAGGAGTTTCTAGTTTAGGGACTTGTTTGAGGGGGAGGTCATGATGTCTTTTGAGCAACTGAGCCACAAATATGGGGTGTCCAGCAGAGACCTTTTCCGTTTTTTTCAGGTTAGGGATTTCATCCAGAAGACGACTACGCTTCTCACTAAGCCTATAAGCCCAATAATACAGAGAGGTTGTTGCTATGTTCCACAAGCATCCTTTCTGTTAGTGCCCTCTATCGCCTGCTGGCTGGCAGGGCCTGGCAGGATATTAACGGGTTATGAGAGGCCTGGGAGCAAACGCTAGGAGTAAGATCTCTTCTGAAACATGGGAGAACACCTGGGAGAATGCTCAAAAGGTCTCAATCTGTAACAGGACATGCACCCTACACAGTTAAAAGTTCTGCACAGGGTTCATCTGGTGAAGTTTAAAAAAGGGGCATCTTCAGTGTGTCCCAAATGTAAAATAAGTGTAGGTACTCTTACCCATTGCTTCTGGACATGCCACAGGCTCTGTGTTTATCGGAGTGCTGTGGCGGGAGAGATAGGGAGGGTATTGAGGACTGAAGTCAAAGTAGACCCAATATCTCTCCTCTTAGGTCTACCAAATTTACCATCTTTAGACAAGCATGGGAAGAAACTATTTAATATTCTTGCATACTGTGCATGGAAGAATATTCTGATGAACTGAGTGTCTGAGAACCTGCCGGGCTTGCTGGGATGGCAGAAATTAATTATGGAGCACATTCCCTTGGACTTTTTTTTTACAAACATGGTGCACCACACAACAGACCATTTTTATAAGACATGGCAGCCCTACTTGAATTATTTGAATATAGATTTGTCAGTTATCTTAACTAGGGTGTTTGTTTAACTAGGATGATTAGGTTTGTCAAGCCCTGGGCCCTGGAGGGGGTCTCCTGAGTTAATATAGGTATATATACAATGCTCCCGCTCCTTTGTTTGGGAGCTTTGCACCGAGCAGAGCTGTTCTGTATTCTGTGGGGGGTTTGGGGTTTTTTTTTTTACTTTTCTTTTTTTTTGATCTTTTAGTTATTTACATATTTATTGGTATTGCTTACACAGTGTTAGGGTTTGTTTTGCATTATAGGGTAGGTTAGTAGTTAGTAGACAGTAGTCCCATTGTAATTTGTGGGTTTTTTTCTTTTATTATACTGATATTTGTTACAAAATTATTAAAAAATACAATCAATATGTTTGTAAAGTTAAAAAATTTGCTAATAAATATATTTACAAATAAAAATTATTCAGTGCCTTTAGTTTGAACCACACACTGCATGCTAAAAGGAAGGTTTTGTTTTAAAATCAATAAACAAAAATGGCCTTCATGCAGAAATAGGTCACTGTCTTTCCCTGACATGCTCAGTGCCCCTGCCCAACAGCAAATACATCAAGTGACTTCTGACTGAAATGTAGCCAGTAAAAATCCATAGAGATTTCATAGTGACTGAATCTTGAACCACAAGCTGCTGTAGTTCTTGAAATATGTATTCCTGGAAATGCAAAGCTAAATGCTGAACCTTGGTAAGGCAACAAAGAAAAAAATAATAATATACATACACTATGAAACTCATGATATTGTACATAATTGGTCAGGAGTGTTTAATTTCAACCACAGTAACAAGTGTTAAATTTATTCTTTCATCATTTATATTATTAAACATCAGGAATGGATAGGGGAATTGGAAATCAGGCAGGAAAGTAATGTTGAAAATTCAGATTGGTCATCATCTTCTTAAATGGCTTCCATCTGCTCTTATTTGTTTATGTTTAATGCTTATTTGTAGACAAGGAAATCAAACAAAATTGCCAACCAAGTGACTGAATCTTCACATTCAGTGAAGTCATCTTGAAAATACCCAGAATTGGCAATTGAATTCCGCATCCTCAGTGGGGCCAGTACTATGGGAAGCTGAAGTGTGAAAACAGTGTGCACAGACAGGGCTATTGCCATGTTCAATGCAGCATCCTATACGGAGAGTGGAGTGATTGACTGTAGGTGTGTCACACACATACACCTGAAATTGCTGCATTGAACAGGTCATGAATTCAAACAGACTCTCCAAGGCTGGTTTGATACACTTGCTGAAAATGTGTTGCTGGAAAAGCGCAGCAGGTCAGGCAGCATCCAAGGAACAGGAGAATCGACATTTCAGGCATAAGCCCTTCTTCAGGAATTTCCTGAAGGGTTTATGGCCGAAATGTCGATTCTCCTGCTCCTTGGATGCTGCCTGACCTGCTGCGCTTTTCCAGCAACACATTTTCAGCTCTAATCTCCAGCATCTGCAGTCCTCACTTTCTCCTCGAAGATTGATACACTTGCTGCAAACTTATAGCACAGGTCCAGTGAAAATTGTGGCTTTTTCCACTTGTTTTGAACATGCTTTCCTGCACTCTGGCAGCAAAGTCAGGGGACATACTGACATACAAAACTGGAACAGGTGTAGGCCATTTGGCTCCTTGAGCCTGCTCTACTGTTTAATAAGATCATGGCTGATCGGATTGTCCTTTAACCCCATTTTCTAGCCTACCTCCACACCTTTTAGACTACACTAGCCTACCTCCACACCTTTTAGACTACATTTAATCTACAAAAGAATTAAGAGTCTTGAGTGTATGCAGGTTTCCACTTTGTATGGTGGAAAACTGGCAAGGTCAACAATCTCTTAAGGAATTCCTCTTCACTTCCATCTATCATGATAGATGCCTTATTTAGAAGCTGTGCCCCTATCTTCACATAAGGTGGAAACACCGTATTAGTATCAATCCTGTCAAGTCGCTGCCGAATCTTACATTTCAATGTCACCTCTCATTCTTCTAAATTCCAAGAATTATAGGCCTGCTTAACTTTCTCTCAAAAATAATACATGCATTTCAAGCATCAACCTAGTGAACCTCTCTGAACTACTTCTAATCAAAGTACATTCCTCCCAGAGACCAAACTATATAGTATTGTAGCTGTGATCTCAGAGATGTCCTGCGATCTATTAATATATGCCATATCCCATGTCAGAAAGGTGAATATTCCATTCAACATCTTTCTAATTTGCTGTATCTGCATACTACATTTTTGTGATTCATGGACATTCAGACTAATCTGTACTACAGCATTCTGTAGTCTCTCCCTATTTAAATAAGGTCATTGCTTTTCTGTTTTTTCCACCAAAGTGAAAAACCTCACATTAATTATACTCCAAATTTTTTGCTAATTCACTTAAACTAAATATAGTCTCCTTTGCAGGCTTTGTGTCCTCCTCAAACCTTGATGTCATAGATTCCCTATGGCGTGGAACCAGGCCATTCGTCCTTTCGAGTCTACACAAACTCTCTAAAGAGTGCTCCACCCAAAACCAGTCCTTTACCCTATCCTTGTAACCCTGCATTTACCATGGTCAACCCACCCAGCCTACACATCTTTGGATTGTGGAAGGAAACCATATCACCCAGCAGAAACTCATGCAGGCACAGGGAGGATGTGCAAACTCCATAAAGTCACCCAAGGGTGGAATCAAACCTGGGCCAGTGATGATGTGAGGCTAACCACTGAGCCACCGTACACCCATATGTCTTTTGCAACGTCAATAAATTTGGCTACAATATATTTTATCCTTTCATCCAAGCTACATAAAGTTGATTATAAACAGGTAAGACCCCATACAGATATCTGAATTAGGAGCAGAAGAGGGTCAATGGGGAGGTGACCACCTAATGGTATTATCACTGGACTGATAATCCAGAGACTCATGATAATAAATACCCAATTATCAAAGATATTTAAGGTTGAGATAGATAGAACTTTGGCCTCTCAGGTAATCAAGGAAGATGTGGAATTGGCAGGAAAATAGTTTAAGTCCAAGATCAACCATGACCACAAGGAATGGTAGAGCAGCCTCAAAAGGCCAAACGATCTGCTCACGTTTCTGTATTCTAAGTGGAGTGAGGGAGATAAGCAGCCAGTGTTCTTCCCGGGGACTGGGATTCCCAACAGTATAGGGAGACATCGTCAGCACATGGCCCTGCACAACTCTTCCAAAAAACATGCCACATCATGAATGTGAAGTTGTTTTGAATATGCTTCGAAGTTAATATTTTTCAAAAGGACTTCAGTTTTGACAGATTGCAGAAAAATTGATTTATTCCCAGTTATATGGAAATACCATCCCAACAGTCACTGCAGCAGAGGGCAGATCAGTTTTCCTTCATGTGAACCCAAAGAAAGCGATGGATCCAGATGGAGCACCAGGCCGTGCACTCAAAGCATGCACAGATCAACTGGCAGAGGTTTTCTCGGACATCTTCAACCTCTCCTTGCAGCAGGCCACTGGCCCTGACTGTTTCAAGAGGGACAACATCACCTCTGTGCTTAAGGCGGCTCATGCAGCATGTCTCAATGACTACCACCCAGTGGCTCTAACTTTGGTGGTAATGAAGTGCTTTGAAAGGCAGGTCATGGCATTAATTAACTCCAGCCTCCCCACTACTCTTGATCCATTCCAATTTGCCTTTTGGACCAACAGATCCACGTCAGACACCATATCACTTGCCCTTCACTCCTCCCTAGAACATCTTGACATCAAGAACTTATATGTAAGAATCCTACTCATTGACTACCGTTCAGCCTTCAACACTATTATCACCTCGAGACTGATTACTAAACATAGTCCGAGATTACTAAGCCCCGTTCGCTGCAACTGGATCCTCAGTTTCCTGACCCACAGGCCACAATCAGTGAAGACTGGAGACAATATTTCATCCTCACTAACACTCAACATTGGAGCCTCCAGGGATGCGTAACCACTGTACTCATTGTATACCCATGACTGCGTCGCCAAATACCAGATGAATGCCATTTACAAGTTTGGTGATGACACCATCATAGTCGGTCGAATCTCAGATGGTGACGAAACAGATTACAGACAGGAGGTGGAAGACCTAGAAAATGGTGCACTGAGAACAATCTAGCTCTCAATGCCGGCAAAACCAAGGTACTCATTATTGACTTTCGGCGGGGTGTTATTCATGTCCCCCTAGATATTAACAGTACAGAGGTGGAACGAGTGGAGAGTGTCAAACTGCTCGGAGTGGTCATCCACAATAAGCTTTCTTAGACTTTTCATGTAGATACACTGGTTACAAAGGCCCAACAATGTCTCTTCTTCCTCAGGCAGCTGAGAAAATGTGGCATGACGGCGAATATCCTTGCCAACTTTTATAGGTGCGCCATCGAGGGTATTCTGTCTGGATGTATCACTACCTGGTATGGCAACTGTACCATTCAAGATTGGAGACGGTTCAGAGAGTGGTGAACTCAGCCCAGACAACCACAAAGGCCAACCTCCCATCTACAGAAGGCACCTAGCAGGCCCTTTGTCAAGGAAAGGCCGCCAGCATTCTCAAAGATCCATCCCACCCTGGCAATGTTTATCTACAACCTCTACCATCAGGGAGAAGGTGCAGAAGCCTGAACACACGTAACAGCCGGTTTCTCAACAGTTTCTTCCATACTGTTGTCAGAATACTGAATGGACTCTCAAACTCTTAACCTTCGCCTGTACCTGTGTTTTTGTTTTTGCCGCTCTTTACCTATTATTTACTATCTATGCTACTTAACTATGTAATCTGCCTGTATTGCTCACAAGACAAAGCTTTCCACTGTACCTCGGTACACATGACAATAAATTCAATTCAATTCAATTCTGGAGTGATTCCTTGAAAAGTGGTTGTCAAAAAAAAAATCAACGTAAGCGTATTTTGTTTAGAA
This sequence comes from Chiloscyllium plagiosum, assembly GCF_004010195.1. Taxonomy (NCBI): domain Eukaryota; kingdom Metazoa; phylum Chordata; class Chondrichthyes; order Orectolobiformes; family Hemiscylliidae; genus Chiloscyllium; species Chiloscyllium plagiosum. The sequence continues at coordinate 84,568,882 of NC_057712.1, read as the reverse complement.
AGCAAGACTTTGTTGAATCACATGATTGGTGATAACTGTTTGCTTTGGAGTAAAACACTATTAGGTCTGTTTGAACAGTGACTGGATGGAGAATGCTTTAGTATCTGGTCTTCAGCTAGAGTTAAGAAGCCTGAAAGATGGACATACCCAAAATATTCTCTCTTTTCTGGAAAGAAAACCCTATCACCGAGGATAGGATGAAACCAATTTATGATTCTGAAAGATTAATTGCAGGTACATCTCAATATTGCATTTCCCAAGCAAGCTGTAAGATTCCCGAGACAGCAGTATGTGATTAGTACTCAACCACATATGCCATAACATCAGGATGTCAGACTTTTGATAATATACTTTACCCACTGGCCTTCAAAATAACCTCTTGGCCAAAGTCTTCTTTCTTCAGAAAGCCAATCACTGAAGAGAAATCTGACTTGAGGGAGACAGAGTGTGTGTGTGCGCGAGTGCATCTGTATTTTGGGAATATTTTGAGAATAAAAAAATTTATATTTCTATATTATAAACTGCAATCAATCATTGCATCTTCATTGAATAAGTTCTGCTTTGATAATAAAGCCAAGAGTTTATTAAGAAACTTGGTCTTTTTTGTTTAAAACTTAATAAGATTGTTAATTTGTCATTTTGGTAATTAGAAGTTTCTTGTACTTTATGCTGTGACCTATAGAATAATGGGAGGAGAGTAACAGTACACTTCTTCATCCTTGGTCATAAAATTAAACAGAACACTATGTCAGTGAATCCCCATTATTCTGGCAACTACCCACAAAAACTACATCCTAAAGCATTCTGCCATTCCCATTATCTTCAGGACACCAAAAGTTAAAAGCTGGCCACCTGAAGACAGCCTGATTATGTAGCTGACAGCAGCCAATGTCTCTCACTCAGAGACAGAGACAGACACAGGACACTGGGAGTGCAAGGATATCTGTGCTGTGCCAGGTACATCATGAAGTAAACTGTTTGCATGCTTGCGCATTGGATTCACTGCCTGGATCATTCATCAGGGAGCCCACACAATACTTATTGACTGTTACTCTGTTTATCTTTTGCAGCCTCCACAACCTGGTTATGATGAGGACTCAGCCATTGCCATCTGACATACAGGCAGATCCTTGGAGGGAGAAGGATGAGGATGAATGTAAGGTGGAAACATCTGGCACATCCTCTCATTAATGTTCACAGAGGAGGCAGCTATTTGGCCCATCATGCCCCATTGGCGAATGTAAGGACTGCAGATGCTGGAGATCAGAGTCAAGAGGGCTTATGCCCGAATTCTCCTGCTCCTCAGATGCTGCTTGACCTGCTGTGCTTTTCCAGCACCACACTCTCAACCATCATGCGCCATGCTGATCAACAATGATTTGACTATACTAATCCCATTTTCCAGTGTTTGGCTTCAAGACTTGGAAGCTACAACACAAGTGGATGTCTAAATACTGCCTAACGTTACGAGAATTTCTGAGTCAATCATATTTTCAGTCAAAGTTCTACATATCCACCACCTCACTGAAAAGAAATTCTCAACTCTCCACCTTGCCCCAAATTTATGCTTCCTAAACATTGGTCCCTCAGTTAACAGAAAATGTGCCCTCCTATCTACTTTTTCTTAGAGGTGTATAAGATTAACAACACCAGGCTATCTAACTGTTCCAATTCGTTCAGACTCTTTAGCCCAAGCAGCATTCTGTTAAGTCTGTTCTACACCCTATCCAATGCAATCACAAATGTTGTGCAATAACCAGATCATTATCCTGTTCCAGCATAACCTCTGCTTCCTGCTCTCAGCCAATTTTGGATCGAAAATGTCACTTCACCTTTTCTTCAGACCACATGGCTGTAGGTGCCTCTCAGATTCCTTACCTCAGGATAATAGCTCTACACTAACACTGCTCCTCTACTGTCCATCCATTTATGGCCACTCATTGCAGCATTGTTGGCTAGAATCTTGCCACTAGCAAAAGCCTTGCTGAAACATCTTCCAATAACTTCGCTCTCCCCCTTGTTTTAAAGTGCTTGGTGTTGATCTTCTTTTTCCAAAGTTCCAAAAAATGCAACAGCTTATAAAGCAGTAACTCCTGCTCCAAAAAAAATTAAGGAAATCAGCTCCAACACTGAAAAAACCTTAATAAAGGAGCAGCTCTTCCAGCCACAATTTTCTCCCATCCTCCAATCTAGATTACTCAGAATCCATTTTAAAAGAGTAACAAGGGAGAGAATAGGATCCCTTAAAGATCAGCAAGTTAGCCTATATGTGGAACCACAGAAGCTGGGCGAGATACGAAGTAAGTATTTCGCATTAGTGTTTACTGTAGAGAAGGATGTGGAGGAGAGAGAAAGTGGGGAAATAAATGGCGACATCTTGAAAAAAGTCTATCTTACGGAGGTGGTGGTGTTGGATTTCTTAAAATGCATAAAGGTGGATAAACCCCCGGAACCTGATCAGGTGTACCCTAGAACTTTTAAAGAAGCTAGGGAAGTGATTGCTGGGGCTAATTTTAGTTTGCTAATATGGTGCCATTATTGAAGAAAGGGTGTAAGGAAAGGCCAGGGAACTATAGACTGGTGAGCTTGACATCAATGGTGATTAAGCTATTAGAACGGATTTTGAGGGACAGGATTTACATTTATTTGTAAAGGCAAGGACTGACTCGGAATAGTCAACATGGCTTTGTGCATAGGAAATTATTGAGTTTTTTGAAGATGTAGAAGAGGATTGATGAAGGCAGAGTGGCGGGCATTGTTTATATGGACTTCAGTAAGGCATTTGACAAGGTTCCGCATGGTGGATTAGTTAACAAGGATAGATCATAAGGGATACAGGAAGAACTAGGCATTTGGATACAAAATTGGCTAGAAGGTAGGACACAGAGGGTAGTGGTGGAGGATTGCTTTTCAGACTGGAGGCCTGTGACCAGCAGAATGCCATAAGGATTAGTGCTGGGTCCACTGCTTTTGGTCATTCATATAAATGATTTGGATGTAAACATAGGAGGCATGGTTAGTAAGTTTGTAAATAACCCCAAATTGGTGGTGTAGTGGACAGCGAAGGAGGTTACATCAAAGTACAACGGGACCTTCATCAGATGGGCCGATGGATGAGGAGTGGTAGATGAAGTTTAATTTAGATAAATATGAGGTGCTACATTTTGGAAAGGCAAATCATGGCAGGACTTATACACTTAATAGGTCTCCTGGTGAGTGTTGCCGAACTAGGAGGCATGGGTGTGTAAGTTCGTAGTTCCTTGAAAGTGGAATCACAGACAGACAGGTTAGTGAAGAAGGCATTTGCTATGCTTGCCTTTATTGGTCAGTGCCTTGAGTAAAGGAGTTGAGAGGTAATGTTGCGGCTGTATAGGCCATTGCTTAGGCCACTTTTGGAATACTGCAATCAATACTGATCTCCCTGCTATAGGAAAGATATTGTGGAACTTGAAAGGGTTCAGAAAAGGTTTACAAGGATGTTGCCAGGGTTGACGGGTTTGAGCTATAGGGAGAGGCTGAATAAGCTGGTGCTATTTTCCCTGGAGGCTGAGGGATGACCTTATAGAGGTTTATAAAATCATGAGGGGCATCGATAAGGGAAATAGTCAAGGTCTGTTACCCAGGGTAAATTAGAGTACATAAGTTTAAGATGAGAAGGGAAAGATTTAAAGGGACCTCAGGGGCAACCTTTTCACGCAGAGGGTGCTGCATATATGGAATGAAGTGCCAGAGAAAGTGGTAGAAGCTGGCTCAGTTACAACATTTATAAGGCATCTGAATGGGTCTATGAATAGGAAGGGTTTAGAGGGCTATGGGCCAAATGTTAGCAAATGGGACTAGATTAATTTAGGATTTCTAGTCAGCATGGACGAGTTGAACCGAATGGTCTGTTTCTGTGCCATACATCTCTAAAACTCTAAGTTTTTTAATTATACAACAATAATTTGACTATTCACACTAATGCATTTTCTTAACTTCTGTCTTTTTGGTGGCTTTTTCTGCTTAAGTGTTCTGATGCCACAGTGTATCTGTGAAAATCTGCTGAATTTTAAATAGAGAATTATATTTCAGTCTGCTCTCAAGGTACTTGCAACCTTGAAAGCCTTGCTTTGGATTGCACTTCCCCACCACTGTGCAGCAATTGAAGCTGGGACTTATGCAGACACTGAATCTAGCAGGGCCCACCATGTTCTTCTGGAGTTAGCCACCACTTTCAAACTGGAAAAAAAATTGCAGCAATTCCTCTCACTGACAGGCCTCCAATGCATCAGGCTGTATGCATTCCTCAGGCTTTTCAAGTAACTTGCCTCATGCAAGTCATCACCTCCATCGTTGCAGGACTCATCTGTGACCTTGCCTTTTGAAAGACTGGCACCATAACCAGCCTTGTTCATGGCTTTTGGCTGTAGCCCATTCACACCCAGTGACTCGCCATCTGCAGGTCCTGCTGTTGAACTGCCCTCTGAAGTTCACACAGTATGACCTGCATTACTGGTTCCTCAAAGTTTCAGATCGAGAGGTGTTCTTCCTCAGAGATCTGATCTTCTAACATCAGAATGCATTAAAAAAAAGTGACAGGAGGTTCAACTGAGGAAAATGGAAGGGGGGACTTGAGAGATGCTTACAATTTGCATATCCTAACAGATTGCAAAACAATGGTAAAATGAAATTCCAGATAGTAAGCACAGCAGGAAAATGCCTTCATCCTGGATTGATTCAGTGATGGCATTCGCTGATTACTGTCAGTCCAAGGATGTGAAGATATGCAAACAGTTTTATCACCATTACTGGTATCATATCCTTCTGTTGTGTACCACCTTGTTTTGCGAGAGACACAAAAGAATGTCTGTGAGTGTGGTACAATGTGCTTGGATGATGTGTCTGCTGGAGCTGAATACCTATGGTTCTTAACTGCATGACAATGAAGTGGAGAATACTGGCCTGAATGCTGGATGCTGGAGATGTTTAGTAAATGAGAGAAAGGGATAAGCTGTATTGGACAGTTCATGAGTTGTGTCCCACAGGCAGTAGGGTATGGCATTTGAAAATGCATTCACTGACTTTGACTCCTGTGCGTAATGTCCCTGAATGTCATCTGAGACCAGATTCCCGTCATTGCTCCCTGTGGCAACCCACTCCTCCTGGCTTTTGCACTTGCAGAGCAGGGAGATTTGTTCTGCTTTCCACTTTTCGCACCAAGTCCTTCAAAGAGACTATTCATGCATACAAGAATCCAGGAGTATTTTCTGTGGTCAGGAGCCCCATAGCTCAGGTTGGTATAAAGATAAACAGGGAGAAAGTGATGACTGCAGATGCTGGAGATCAGAGTCAAAGAGTGTGGTGCTGGAAGAGGACAGCCAGTCAGGCAGCATCCGAGCAGGAGGAGAGTCGACATTCCGGGCATAAGCTCTTCATTAGGAATGGGGCTCTGGCTCGGAGGGCCGAAGGAGTGTTCCTATGCTGTAATTTTCTTTTTTTCTATTAACAAGCAATATCCAACTTCCAACATCTGATTTTAATATCGTCATGGACTATACCAACTTTTAAAAAGGACAAGTACTGAAGTCATAGAGTCACAGAGATGTACAGCATGGAAACAGACCCTTCGGTCCAAACTGTCCATGCCAACTAGATATCCCAACCCAATCTAGTCCCACCTGCCAGCACCCGGCCCATATCCCTCCAAACCCTTCCAATTCATATACCCATCCAAATGCCTCTTAAATGTTGCAATTGTACCAGCCTCCACCACATCCTCTGGCAGCTCATTCCATACACATACCACCCTCGGCATGAAAAAGCTGCCCCTTAAGTCTCTTTTATATCTTTCCCCTCTCACCCTAAACCTTTGCCCTCTAGTTTTGGACTCCCCAACCCCAGGGAAAAAACTTTGTCTATTTATCCTATCCATGCCCCTCATAATTTTGTAAACCTCTATAAGGTCACCCCTCAGCCCCCGACACTCCAGGGAAAACAGCCCCAGCCTGTTCATCCTCTCCCTGTAGCTCAGATCCTCCAATCCTGGCAACATCCTTGTCAATCTTTTCTATACCCTTTCAAGTTTCACAACACCTTTCCGATAGAAAGGAGACCAGAATTGCATGCAATATTCCAAAAGTGGCCTAACCAATGTTAGGCATTCCAAACACTTTCTTCACTATCCTGTCTACCT
>NC_057712.1:84561474-84562564 GCF_004010195.1 Chiloscyllium plagiosum | reverse complement strand
TCCACTGGTCACAGGCCTCCAGTCTGATAAACAACCCTCCACCACCACCCTCTGTCTTCTACCTTTGAGCCAGTTCTGTATCCAAATGGCTAGTTCTCCCTGTATTCCATGAGATCTAACCTTGCTAATCAGTCTCCCGTGGGGAACCTTGTCGAACGCCTTACTGAAGTCCACATAGATCACATCTACTGCTCTACCCTCATCAATCTTCTTTGCAACTTCTTCAAAAAACTCAATCAAGTTTTTGAGACATGATTTCCCACGCACAAAGCCACGTTGACTATCCCGAATCAGTCCTTGCCTTTCCAAATACATGTACATCCTGTCCCTCAGGAATTCCCTCCAACAACTTGCCCACCACCCGAGGTCAGGCTCGCTGGTCTATAGTTCCCTGGCTTGTCTTTACCGCCCTTCTTAAGCAGTGGCACCACGTTTGCCAATCTCCAGTCTTCCGGCACTTCACCTGTGACTATCGATGATACAAATATCTCAGCAAGAGACCCAGCAATCACTTCTCTAGCTTCCCACAGAGTTCTCGGGTACACCTGATCAGGTCCTGGGGATTTATCACCTCTATGCGTTTCAAGACATCCAGCACTTCCTCCTCTGTAATCTGGACATTTTGTAAGATATCTCCATCTATTTCCCTACAGTCTATATCTTCTATATCCTTTTCCTCAGTAAATACTGATGCAAAATATTCATTTAGTATCTCCCCTGTTTTCTGTGTCTCCACACAAAGGCAGTCTTGCTGATCTTTGAGGGGCCCTATTCTCTCCCTAGTTACCCTTTTGTCCTTAATATATTTGTAAAAACCCTTTGGATTCTCCTTAATTCTATTTGCCAAAGCTATCTCATGTCCCCGTTTTGCCCTCCAGATTTCCCTCTTAAGTATACTCCTACTTTCTTTATAGTCTAAGGATTCTCTTGATCTATCCTGTCTGTACCTGACATATGCTTCTTTCTTTTTCTTAACCAAACCCTCAATTTCTTTAGTCATCCAGCATTCCCTATACCTACCAGCCTTCCCTTTCACCCTGACAGGAATATACGTTCTCTGGATTCTTGTTATCTCATTTCTGAAGACTTC
>NC_057712.1:84545317-84559357 GCF_004010195.1 Chiloscyllium plagiosum | reverse complement strand
ACAAGAAGTACATATCACTGCAAAGGCCATTTTTGCTCCTTCACAATCTACAGATCCAGAAAATAACACTGTCTTATTCCTCTACAAACACTGCCCCAGGTTAAATTAATAGCTATGGCTTATATTTTAAGTTTAATCAAGAGACTTATCTCCAAAAACATATAATCAAGAAAGAATCCACTGGACCCAGTATTGCAGCCTTTCTCTTGGACAGACTTGAAATAACAATTAACTTATCTGACTCTGTGCTGTGAACTTCACCCAACAGTTCCTCCAAGATTAGTTGTGAATTTCACTGTTTGTTAATTTTCCCAGATGCACTCCGATGTCCAGCGATACACGAATTCAAACAGCAAAGGATGTAACTGTGCAGGTTCTCTCTCGCTCTCTCTCTCCTGCACTGTCCTCACCATGTGCTTCCTTTGTCTGCCCTTCTCCCTTTTAAACTGCTGTTGTTTTGACTTTTTTTTCCCCCAAAGTTCCAAAACAATGCAACAGCATATAAAACAGTAATTGCTGCTCCTGGAATTCGAGGAAATCACCTCCAACGCCTAAAATACCTCAAAAGAAAAGGAGCAGTTCTTACAGCCAGAAATTTTTCCCATCCTCGTGAAATGGCTGCTGTGATCCATTGACTATGTTGAGTCAAATTCTTAAAATCATCAGTAAACAAAGATCAGTCTGAGCTAAAATCATCATTATGAAAGGCACTGAAATTCAGATCTATATCTCATGATTGAATAAAGTGTTTCTGAATATTGGGAGGTAAGAGATTAGCTGGTTGGCCAGTTTGAGAGATGATTAAACTTATGGGTGTACATAGTACAGAAATTAATTAGACAACAGGGTAGGTATCTAGAAGGGCATATAGTTATACAGTAGGCTCGGAGCTTGATGTAGGGATACACTTGACATAGGCATTTTAAGAATTAAAACAAAGTACTCAATGTAAGCATTAATTGGACTTCTCTGACCTTGAGGAGACAAGAGTAATTTAAACAATTCAAAGAGATATAACCAGAATAATGTTACCAAAGTGGAAACCCATTTAACACTTTAGAAAGATAACTCTTGCATATGTAAACCTGTTTGAATTGTCAAGATAAAAGGTGACTGGATGGGGGTACAGCAGGAGCTCAAACAGCCTTAGAATGGAAAGTGTTTATCCCAAGCAGGGAATGGTCTGGCAGTAGTTAGCACTGATGCCTCACAGTACTAGGGACCCAGGTTTGATTCTACCCTGGGGTGACTGTCAGTGCACAGCTTGTACGTTCTCCCTGTGTCTGTATGGGTTTCCACCGGGTGCTCTGGTTTCCTCCCACAGTCCAAAGATGTGCAAGTTAGGTGGATTAGCCATGCTGAATTACCAATAGTATTCCGGGACGTGTAGGTTAGATGCATTGGCCATGGGAAGTGTAGGATTACAGGGACATGGTAGGGTGATGGGTCTGGGTGCGGTGTTCTTCGTAGGGTCAGTGTGTACTTGTTGAGCCAAATGGCCGGTTTTCACACTTTTGGAATTCTGTGGATTCCAACGAGACAGATCTTGACAATATGATTGTCTCATCCAGTCCACTGTCATGAGACAGACTGTACAGTGAGTAATAAGCGTAACTGTAACAGAAGAATAGTACAGTGCATGCTGGAGATCTGGAAAAGCAGGAAGTGCTGGAGAAACGTATCAGGTCTGGCAGCATCTGAGGAAAAAGAAACAGAATTAATATGGAGTCCAATATGATGCATCTTTGGAAAGGAAGCATAATGCAAATAAGCATCATGTATATTACCATATAGAGACATCTTAACAGAACAGTTCTCTTGAGCTGTATCGATGTATGAAAACTGTCCTATTTGCATCCTCCCTCCCCACTATCAATGGCCCCAGATACATGTTCCACGTGAAGCAGTGACTTGCCAGCATTGATTTCAATCTAGCCTACTGAATGTGCAACTCACAATGTGGTCTCCTCTACACTGGGGAGACTAAAACACAAACTGGGTGGCACTTTGAGGAATGCCTCTGCTCCATTTGTAAAAATAACCCCAGGCTTGCCTGCCATTGCAACACATTACCGCGTTCCCATGCCAATATGTGTGTCTCAGACCTCCTGCAGTGCTCCAGCGAAGCCCAACATAATCCAAAAGAACAACATCTCATCTTCCATCTTGATACCTCACAGCTCTCAGAACTCAACATTGACAATTTCAAAGAATGAACACCTTTCTCCATATTCAGTACTCCCAGGTTCTGCTATTTATTATCCAGGTTATTTCTAGCACATTTGCAACTATTCCCACTTTCCATGAGCAATCATTCAGCATTTTTCTCTCCCAGCTTATCAGCATCCCCTTTGCTTCTGTTTCTCTCCCTCTCTCTCTCTGGTCGCCATTTTCATCTCTTCAATCACTTCTTTCCTCCAGTCTCTATCAATAACATAAATGCCAACACTTCCCAGCTACTTTCAGTTCTGAAGAAGTATCACTGGACTTTACTTTTAGATTAGATTCCCTACAGTGTGGAAACAGGCCCTTCAGCCCAACCAGTCCACACCGACTCTCTAAAGAGTAACCCACCCAGACCCATCACCCTCTGACTAATGCACCAAACACATGGCCAATTCACCTGACCTGCACATCTTTGTGACTGTGGGAGGAGATCGGAGAACCCAGAGGAAACCTACGCAGACAGGGGGAGAATGTACAAGCTCTACACAGACAGTCACCTGAGGTTGGAATCGAACCTGGGACCCTGGTGATGTGAGGCAGCAGTGCTAACCACTGAGCCACTGTGCCGCCCAAAGAAATGGAGCTGCAGTGAGCCTGACATAATTTGAACATGCAACCTTCTGATCTGGAGTCAGACGTGCTACCGTTGCGCCACAACACACAAACTCTGTTTCTTTCTGCCACAGATGATTCCAGACCTGCTGAGTTTCTCCAGTACTTTGTTCTTGTTTCAGATGTTCAGCATCCACAGTGTTTGTTTTATTTTATGCAGTTACTTGTGTTGGATGACGTATTATTCAAGTAATTTGTTGTCAAATTGTCCAACCAAACCCTTAAAATGCCTATGTCAAGTGCATCCCTACATCAAGCTCCTAGCCTATTGTATAACTATATGCCCTTCAAAATACCTACTATGTTGTCTAATTCGTTTCTGTACTATATACACAAGTTTAATCATCTCTCATTCTGGCCAACCAGCTAATCTCTTAGCTCCAAATATTCAGAAACACTTTATTCAATCAAGAGATTAGATTAGATTAGATTCCCTACAGTGTGGAAACAGGCCCTTCGGCCCAACCAGTCCACACTGACCCTCCGAAGAGTAACCCACCCAGACCCATTTCCCTCTGACTAATGCACCTAACACTATGGACAATTTAGCATGGCCAATTCACCTGACCTGCACATCTTTGGACTGTGGGAGGAAACCGAAGCACCCGGAGGAAACCTACGCAGACACAGGGAGAATATGCAAACTCCAGATATAGATCTGAATTTCAGTGCCTTTCATAATGATGACTTTAGCTCAGACTGATCTTTGTTTACTGACGGTTTTTGTTCACATGTATCTGTTCAATGTCTGTAGCCTGAATGAGAGAAACTGCTAAACATCATTAAATGTACATGAGCACATGGGCTAGTGACGAAGCTGAACTGTGCTGTCAGAGTCATCAATTTGGTTGTAACCTTTAATTTAGCATTGCTACAATAATAGTGTAGAGCCAGTTTATTACAGAATTACAGTTGTTAGATTATTAGAGGTTGCTGACTTCTAAATTATATTGAGTAAAGAAATGTTCATTTTACATTTGCTTTGAAATTAAACCATTGTGACAGCAAAATAGTTAAGAATACAAGGACCGGGGTAAATAGCAATTGGCCAAGATACTTTCCCAAATTCAAATTCCTGACTCAGAGTCATCCGCTCCTCGTAGGATCTTGTTGCTCCAGTGCCTGTCCATATCCCACAGGTCAAGAGCCACATGTAGTTTTAGTATCACCCTAAGATATACTCTTGAAACACCCAGCACCCACCACAAACTGACAGAAATAGCATACAGTGACACACACATGAGCCTCAACACCAGTTCAGTAATATTCAATGGCCAGTGAGCTACTCAAATTTCTGCTTCAACCCCCAGGGCCCAAAGGCAACTAGTGATAACTAGCATCCAGCCTCCACATATGAACAAGGTGAATATAAATCAATCGTCTAACAGAGGACTTGCTGAGATTCCTGAAAGGGGGCCAATTCTCAAAACCCCCAGAATATCTACTGAAAAAGGAGAGAGAAGATTGGACAGCAATGAAGCAATATTAGCAAATACAACAGGTGATCAAATAACAGAGGATGTGAAAGGTGAATTGGAAGATACATCAGAAGCTGGCTTTTTGGGACTAGGGTATTACTGTGGATGTCCATGCCTTGATTATAATTATTTCTCATTTATTAGGATGCAACTTGCATGCCAAGTTGGACTCATTAATGAACATGGAGTTTGCTGCTGGCATAGATGCCAAAAAGAACAGATTGCATCTCTTCAGATTGTTCCCAATCAGATAGGGTTTCTAGGGAGGTGCAGCTCTATAGACTAATTGGAACTCAAAAACCTAACCTACCAACTGACTACTACAATTGGGCCACCAGTGATAGTGGCTTCCTTGGACATGGACAAGGGCTAAAAGGGGAGACTGTGGTGCACATAGGTACAGAAATTAATTACACATTAGACAAATATAAAAGCACATATAGATATATAGCAGGTTGGGAGCTTGGTGTGGGGTGACACTTGACTTCTACGAAACTTTAAGATGAGCTTCCTCACCATTATCCAACTGCTCATTATCTTTAAAAAGTGTCAATTGTTTATAAACTATAAATATGTCATAGACTTTTATATTTTTACACACTAGGTTTGAACGCAACACAAAAATCGTTCCAATATTAAATTGATTAATTAATTGATAAATGCACAATTATTCTGCATATTCAAAGCAGATCTATGGTTCCACTGATGTACATCTGTCAAAAGAAGAATAAAAAGGAATTCTTGAAACTTGACAGGGCTTGTCCCAATCACTGGACCTCTCGAAGTTCTTTTACAGCCAAAATTTTGAAGTGTTGAACTGTCATTACTTGTTGCGTAATTTTGGAATGTTGTTTAAGAAGGCAGTGGGAGCAGATCATTGAATATTCTTAAGGTGGAGGCACATTTGATTCCTTTGCCTGACAAGAATTCAAAGGCTATCGGGCATATTTGGGAATGTGGAGCTCAAAACATGGCAGAATAGATGATGGAAGAGCAGTTAATAGATAAAATGGACTGCTTCCACTTCTACTTCATACGTGCATATTTAACTAGGTAGCCAACTACCTTCAAATGGGATTCACTTCTTAGAAGCATCAAAAATACAGTCTGCTGCGAATATGAAAGTGTTGACAAACTTACTCGGAAATAATCACTGCATGCTGCCAGCACGGCTTTGTGGGCATGGAATTTTTGTTCCTCAGCAACCAGAATGACATCGCATAGTATCCCATCATTCCTTTGCTGGTTCAGAGCTGCTAAAACGGCATCCTTATGAGACTTCGATTGGCAGAGCCTGTGACCTGTCAGCATCTCTTTAATGCTGTAAAATTAAACAAAGTAGTTTGTCAAGAAAGAGAAGGCTCTACCCGTCAAACAGTACACTGCATTCAAAATATATTACACTGAGTGAAACATATCCCCTACACTAAACTATTCTCAATAAATGAAAGCAGCAATCCTTTAGAAATAAAATGAAAGCTTTCTTTCTAACCAATAACTAGAAAATGATGAAACAACCATCCAGCTAGTGAGAGCCACAGGCTTGGTTAGAAACAAGGCTTTAAAAATCTCACGAATGCTCAACACATGATTAAATCCCGAGACAGAACCTGTAGCAATGTAGACAATAATAGCTGGCTATTTTGTACAGAGTGTGCATTAAAACTGTTTTAAGAGTTCAACTTAAACCACAGACAAGTATATTAGAAATAAAACAGGAAACAAAGAAACTCACTAAATTGCCTACATCTAACTAGCTGTGGAATACAAGTCACTGACAATATTTCACTGCTGCAGACTTGTAGTCTGACAAAAGGGTCAAATGCTTCAACTAAATTAAATACCAGCTAGTTAAATGTTACATCACACACACTTGTGGGTCAGATACACAGTACCTGAGGCACATCTCAGATGGCATATTCCAATCCAGACCCAGCAGGTATCAGTACAAAAGGCGATGAAGGTGTAAGCGCCCAGCTGAAAGTGCAACAATGGAATAGCAATGTGTGAGCATGAATAGGTTTGGCTCTAATTGACTGTACAAGCATGGATTCCAAAGGCTCATCCAACACTGAATTAGGTTTATCACAAACAGCAAATGAAAGGATGGTTTAGATTAATGATTATGCAGCTTCTGCCTTGGGTTTTCCATTTTTCAATTTGTACAGGGTTTTAAGTTAAGAAATTATTTTGTTTATAACAGTTGTATTCAGTATTACACAAAATAATTTTACAAAATGGACAAATCAGCTAATTGACAAAGCATTACTAGAATATTTTCAAAACGTCATATCCTTTATCAGCAACAAAAACAAAAATAAACAAACAAACAAAATCTTCTATACACCCATCTCTAATGTTAGAAGATCTCCCATGGCAGTGTTAAACTGAAGGATGTTCTTTTAGAAGTAAAGGAGAGTTATACAATGTAATACACAATGAATTTCTAATCAATAGGTAAATTACATCTATGTGGCAGCGTTAAGACCACTAGGCTTAATGGTTGTAATTAGGTCAATGAGAGCATTTTCTTTGTGGAATGTCAGCTGTTTGTTAATAGCTACTAGAGTCTCTAGTCTATTAACAAACAGCATGAAATGACTAGCTAGCAAGCTTCCTTTCTTTATAAAATTAAACATTTGAATGTTTGAAGATGTTGGAAGTGTACTAACGATATTATAAAATATACCACGGGATGGAGAGATTGTGAGAAGCAGATTCAGCCAGAGAGATGGATGGTGTCACCAGTGAGCGGAGTTTGTAGTGGAGTTGAAGATGGTAGTTTACTGATGTCCAACAATTTTCAGTGGCCTTGTTCACAGCAACTTGATGAATGGTCTGTTTTAAAAAGTCAAAAGAAAAAGTGAAAACTATCATTCTGTTGTGTACATGACGCTCTGTCCCTTGTGGACTGCAAAGTTTAATTACTCAGAATCAGACATACTGCACAGAAACAGACCCTTCAGTCTAACTCGTCCATGCCAACCAGACATCCCAATCTGACCTAGTTACATTTGCCAGCATTGAATCCATTTCGCTCTAATCCCTTCCTGTTCATATACCCATCCAGGTGCCTTTTAAATATTGTAATTGCACCTGCCTCCACCATTTCCTCTGGCAGCTCATTTGCATACATACATTACCCTCGGGAAAAATAGCCCTCAGGCGCTTTTTAGATCTTTCCCCAACTCTCAGAAAGAAACCTTGGCTATTCACCCTATCAATGCTCCTCAAGATTTTATGAACCTCTATAAGGTCATCCCTCAGCCTCTGATGCTCTAGGGAAAACAGCCCCAGCCCACTCAGCCTCTCCCTATAGCTGAAATCTTCCAACTGTGACAACATTCTTCTATATATTTTCTGAGCCCTTTCAAGTTTAACAACATCTTTCCTACAGAAGGGTGACCAGAATTGTACAGTCTTCTAAAATTGGCCTCACGATTGTCCTGCACAGACACAACATGATGTCTCAACCCCTGCACTCAATGTTCTGACCAATGTCTACCTGAGACTCTACTTTCAAGGAACAATGCACTTCCGCCCCTAGGTCTCTTTGTTCGGCCTTTCCAGTAACTGCACCAACCCTGCCTGGCTTGTCTTACCAAAATACATAGCTCACATTTATCTAATTTAAACTCTATCTGCCACTCCTTGGCCCATCTGATCAAGGGTCCTGTTGTACTCAGAGATAATTTTCTTCACTGTCCACTACACCACCTATTTCGGCATCATCTGGAAACCTACAAACCATACCTCCTATGTTTACATCCAAATCATTTTTATACATGACAAAAAGCAGTGGACCAAGCATGGATTCTTGTGGAACACTGCTGGTCACAAGCCACCAGTCTGAAAATCAACCCTCTACTACCACCCTGTGTCTCCTACCTCAAGCCAATTTAATATCCAGTTGGCCAGCTCTCCCTGGATCCCATTTGATCAAATCTTATTAACCAGTCTACAATGCATAATTTTGTCAAGCGCTTTGCTGAAATCCATAAAAACAAAGTCTACTGCTCTGCCTTCATCAATATTCTTTGTCACCTCTTCAAAACTCTGAATCAAGTTAGTGAGACATGATTTGAAAATGTGTTGCTGGAAAAGCGCAGCAGGTCAGGCAGCATCCAGGGAACAGGAGAATCGACGTTTCGGGCATAAGCCCTTATTCAGGGCTTTCCTGAAGAAGGGCTTATGCCCGAAACATCGATTCTCCTGTTCCCTGGATGCTGCCTGACCTGCTGCGCTTTTCCAACAACACATTTTCAGCTCTGATCTCCAGCATCTGCAGTCCTCACTTTCTCCTCCAGTGAGACATGATTTCCCATTCACAAAGCCTTGTTGACTATCTCTAATCAGTTCATACCTTTCTAAATGCATGTTAACCCAGTCCCTCAGAATCCCCTCCAAAAACTTACTCACCACTGATGTAAGGCTCACCGCTTTATAGTTCCCTGGCTTTTCCTTACAGCCTTTCTGAAATGATGGCATCACATTAAATGCCAACCTACAGTCTTCTGGCATCTCACCCATGGCTGTTGATGATACAAATATCTCAGCAAGGGGTCCAGCAATCTCTTCCCTAGCTTCCCACAAAGTTCAGGGAAACACCTGATCAGGTCCCAGGGATTTGTCTACCTTTGTGCATTTTAAAGACTTCTACTACCTTCTCTTCTGTAAATGATCTCTTTTGAAAATATCACTATATTTTCCCCAAGTTCCCGAGCTTCCATGCCCTTCTGCACAGTAAACACTAACAAAGTATTCATTCAGTATTTCACCCATCTCCTTTGGATCCATACAGACACCCACATTGATCATTAAGGGTCCCTATTCTCTCCCCGGTTACTCTTTTGCCCTTAATACACTTATAGAACCCCTTCGGAGTCTCCTTAACCCTATTTGCCAAATCTATCTCCTGTCCCCTTTTTGTCCTCCTGATTTTCCTCGAGTATCATCCAACTGCCTTTATACTGCTCTAGGAATAATTTGATCCTGGCTGTTTATACCTGATAATACGCCTTTTTCTTGACTAGTGCCTCAATTTCTCTAGTGGTGGGCGGCACGGTGGCACAGTGGTTAGCACTGCTGCCTCACAGCGCCAGAGACCCGGGTTCAATTCCCGCCTCAGGCGACTGACTGTGTGGAGTTTGCACGTTCTCCCCGTGGCTGCGTGGGTTTCCTCCGGGTGCTCCGGTTTCCTCCCACAGTCCAAAGATGTGCAGGTCAGGTGAATTGGCCATGCTAAATTGCCCGTAGTGTTAGGTAAGGGGTAAATGTAGGGGTATGGGTGGGTTGCGCTTCGGCGGGGCGGTGTGGACTTGTTGGGCCGAAGGGCCTGTTTCCACACTGTAAGTAATCTAATCTAATCTAGTCACCCAGCATTCCGTACACCTTCCAGCCTTGCCGTTCACCCTATAATGAAAACATGGTCTCTGAACTTTCATTATCTCATTTTTAAAAGCATCCCATTTTCCAGCTATCCTTTTACCTGCAAATATCTGCCCCAATCAACGTTTGAGAGCTCTTGCCTCATCCCATCACTGGATGAGTTAGTATTTACTGCTCATCTCTAGTTGCACTCAAGAAGATGGTGGCAATAGACCACTACTTCATCACAAGCATGTTACTGCAAGAAATATATTCAAACTGCCCCAAAATAAATATGCAATGTATTTCATGACTTACACCATACTAAAATGGCCACGCAAACTAATCAAATCCTTGCTTGAACAAACACTGATGTATCATTGAACATTATACATTTTCTCCAAAGATAATTGTCTCAGCAGAAGATTAGCTACCATTACTCTTCAGCTGTATATTTGCTTCCTGAGGAAATTGTTCCAATGTTATCCATTTGTTAAATGCTAATGGAGGTTAAAAAAAATGCTGTTTATTGTAATGAGTTGCTTGCTAAGACAGACCTATTTTGACCAAGTACATTTGAAAGGAAAAATTGCTGGTTTCTCACCAACAATTTACTTTTTATACCTTACAGACATTGCAGCAAATATAACAAACATGAACAAAATGTTTCATGAATCCAATCCTCGTTACTGCTTTGAACAAGACCATTTAGCTTCTAACATTGAAGAATCATAGCAGTTATTGTATGTTATAGCAACCTGTTACCCTACTGCAATGGAGTTCATTTCCCAAAAATTATTTTGAAAGACATGCCTTCAGGAAAAGGAGCATCAGATTATTTCTCACACTGACACATCAAATATCGATTGACAGATCCTGATTTTCTAGTACATCTTTCATGATATAAAAAAAATCTGCTGCTGAAACATTTCATTGGGTTGTAACTTCCAGAACATACCTTGCTTCAATACAAGGTTTGTACAAAAGATTATTTGTACATTGTACATTGATGTGAACAGTTAGTTCATGGTGAATAGCTCTGTTGAAGAGTCACTAGACTCGAAATATTAACTTGCTTTTCTTCCCACAAATGCTACCAGACCTGCTGAGTTTCACCAGCAGTTTTTCTTTCAGATCTTCTATATCTGCAGTTCTTTATTCTATTTATATGAACAGTTTTTCTTCAGATTTGGAAAGACAGAATCATCAGGGCATGAGACAGTAACTTATCCGACCCAGGCAAGGCCAAATTTCAGGTAGCAGAGATGGGAAGGAAAGTAGAATTGGAACCATAATCAGGTAGGCCATGATCATATCCAATGGCACAGCTAGCAATTCCTGCTCCTAATCCGTATGTTTCGAAATTGTTTAAACAATCTATTACTCTTCCCATTTTTTATATCTTTGCACTTTTAAAATAAGAATATTCATCTTACTATAAATTATATATCAGACTTCACCTCCGTGAATACAAGCAGTGACACATCCTCCCGTGATCCTATGGTGATAGATTCTTGTTATAACACAATGCTGCTGGAAAACAATTCTGCTCATTTCTTCTGAGAAGCCTCTTCTGAAAGAAGAGAAATGCAGATGACAATCATCACCATCTCCAATATGCCTTCAGCGAAACAGAGAAGACATAACAAAAAAGGAAGAGATAATGAGGGCACGTAACAACGGCAGGGCATTTATCATGGGTGTCTTTAGACTTCATGCAGTTTGGAATAGTCAGATTGGCAGAGAAGCCATGAGGAAGAATTCACAGAGTCTATTCAGGACAGGTTCCCAGAATAACAAATCATGGATCCAACCAGGCATCAAGTTATTTTGGATCTGGTGATGTGCAATAAGGCAGGTTTAATAAATGATGTCAGAGTAAATGATCCATTAAGAAATTGTGACCATAACATGAATTTAGCATCCAGTTTGAGAGGAAGGAACTTGGATCAGAAACAATTGATTAGATTAGATTAAATTCCCTTCAGTGTGGAAACAGGTCCTTCGGCCCAACAAGTCCACACCGACCCTCCAAAGAGTAACCTACACAGACCCATTTCCCTCTGACTAATATACCTAACACTTATGGGCAATTTAGCATGGCCAATCCACCTGACCTGTATATCTTTGGATTGTGGGAGGAAACCGGAGCACTTGGAGGAAACCCACACAGACACGGGGAGAATGGGCAAACTCCACACAGACAGTCGTCTGAGGCTGGAATCTAACCTGGGTCCCTGGTGCTGTGAGGCAACAGTGCTAACTACTGATCCACAGTGTCGCCCAAAACAATTGTGCTGAGGCAAAATAAGGGCAATTACAAATAAGTGAAGGCAGAGCTTGCTAGAGTGGGCTGGGAATGGAATTTTGCAGCAAAGACAGTTGAGAAACAATAGCAGGCATTTAAGAAAATAGTTTAAGGTTCACAGTAAAGGAATACTCCAGTGACAGTAAGACAGAATCCTTGAAGATAAGCCACTGGTTAACCAGGTGAAGGTAAGGATAGAGTCAAATTGAAAGAAAAAACATACAATATGGCAAAGATTAGTGGTAAGATTTTTGCAGCAGAGAGCGGCGGGAGCTGGGCGGAAGTGAAGTCGGAGCGCAAAGACGGTCGGGAAGGTAATTGATTGTTATTTAAGAACTTACCTCGACACCAACGATCTTTTTGCAGCAGAGAACGGCGGGTGCTGGACGGAAGTGAAGTCGGAACGCAAAGCCGGTTGGAAGGTAAGTGATTTTTATTTGAGTGGGTGTATTCTAGACCCCAGGTCCTACAAAGTAGGGCCTCCCTCCCACCCTCCTCCTTGAACCCAAATTAAAAGTACACAGACTTGCCCCAAAAAGAGGGTCCAAGGAAGTTCGTGTAGATTGAAGAGTGAGGCTTTAGCTCAGGAGTCTTTGACAAGGAGGTTGAGTGATTACACCACAGTTGAAGAGGGTGAACACATGACTGCCAAGCTGGTTCAGTGTGCTACGTGCTTGATGTGGGAGGTCAACGACTCTGGTGTGTCTGGCTCATATAAGTAGAACATAGAACATAGAACATAGAACATAGAAGCGCAGTACAGGCCCTTGGGCCCTCGATGTTGCGCCGATCCAAGCCCACCTAAACTACACTAACCCACTATCCTCCATATACCTATCCAATGCCCTCTTAAATGCCCATAAAGAGGGAGAGTCCACCACTGTTACTCGCAGGGCATTCCATGAACTAACGACTCGCTGAGTGAAGAACCTACCCCGAACATCAGTCCTATATCTACCCCCCCTTAATTTAAAGCTATGCCCCCTTGTAATACCCGACTCAATACGCGGGAAAAGGTTCATACTGTCGACCCTATCTAACCCCCTAATCATCTTGTACACCTCAATCAAGTCACCCCTAAACCTTCTTTTCTCTAGTGAAAACAGCCCCAAGTGCCTCAGTCTCTCCTCATACGATTTTCCTTCCATACCAGGCAACATCCTGGTAAACCTCCTCTGCACCCGTTCCAATGCCTCCACATCCTTCCTATAGTATGGCGACCAAAACTGCACACAATATTCCAGATGCGGCCGTACCAGAGTCTTATACAACTGCACCATGACCTCAGGACTCCGGAACTCAATTCCTCTACCAATAAAAGCCAGTACGCCATATGCCTTCCTCACCGCACTATTTACCTGGGTGGCAACTTTCAGAGATCTGTGTACATGGACACCAAGATCCCTCTGCTCATCCACACTACCAAGTATCCGACCATAAGTGTGGAAAGTGTGTGCACGTTCAGCTACTGACAGAACATATTGCAGCACTGATGAAAGAACTCAAGGACCTTAGGCTCAACCGAGAGAATGAGATCTTTCTGGACAAGACCTTCAGCGAGGTTATTACACCAACCATACCAGAAGAGAGCAGAAGAGAATAGAGGATGAGGAAGGCAGAGAGGAGACAGGTGCAAGAGACCCCGGGGGGAAGTACCTGTCATGAACAAGTTGAATCTTTTGGAAACAGTAGAGACAGATGACACTGCCAGTCCATGAGGCGGCCAGGTCTGTCAATCAAATATTGGCGTGGAGACAGAGCGGAAGAGTCGGTCATCGCACAGAGCCATGGTAATAGGGGACTCCATAGTGAGAGGAACTGACCGGGATTTTTGTGGCAACAGGCGGGACTTAAGGATGGTGTGTTGCCTTCCTGTGCCAGGGTTAAAGACATCACAGACAGAGTGCAGGAAATCCTCAAGGACGAAGGTGAAGAGCCAGAGGTGGTGGTACATGTCGGCACAAATGATGTCGGGAAGAAGAGGAGGAACATACTACAGCGGGACTTTGGAGAACTAGGAAGAAGGCTGAAAAGCAGGACGTCCAAGGT
>NC_057712.1:84495148-84545027 GCF_004010195.1 Chiloscyllium plagiosum | reverse complement strand
TCCCGACCTCTCCGCCCCCACCCCCGTCTGACCTATCACCCTCACCTTGACCTCTTTCCACCTATCACATTTCCGACGCCCCTCCCCCAAGTCCCTCCTCCCTACCTTTTATCTTAGCCTGCTGTACTCACTTTCCTCATTCCTGAAGAAGGGCTTATGCCCGAAACGTCGATTCTCCTGTTCCTTGGATGCTGCCTGACCTGCTGCGCTTTTCCAGCAACACATTTTCAGCTCTGATCTCCAGCATCTGCAGTCCTCACTTTCTCCCCAGGAGCAATCATCCCAACACTCACAAACGGAGCTGCATCAGGATATTATTTAAATGAGTCATAACACATGCAGCACCCAGGAACTATGAGATGCGAGAGAAAAACACCTGCATAACGCATTCAAGAATGACAGGTATCTGATAAGCACAATCTGCAGATTCTTATACAGCAAACCTAAACAAGACAACAACACGCCCAGAGACTCTAGCCACACTACCATACATGAAAGACATCTCGAAGATAACGACCAGACGACTCTGGCCCCTTGACATCAAGGCAGCCCACAAACCTACCAACACACAAACAGCTCCTGATGGATCAAGAAGACCCTGTACCAACAACCAGCAGAACTAACATAATATACAAAATACCATGCAAGGACTGCAACAAACATTACATCAGACAGACGGGCAGGAAACTAGCCACCAAGATACACGAGCACCAACTAGCCCCCAAAAGACGCAATCAATTATCACTAGTATCCTTATCAAAGGCAACAAGGGACACCAGTTCGACTGGGACAATACATCCATCATGGGACAGGCTAAACATAGACACACAGGAATCCCTAGAGTCCTGACATTCTATCAACAAACACATTGATTTGGACCCCATTTACCAACCTCTTAGAAAAAGAACCGGAAGTGATATCACCCACCACAACAGACCAAGACACACAAACAGAAAGTGGGACAGAACACCAGCACTTCTACAGAGGCTCACTGATGATATTACCGAGCATGATGAAGAAACATTTGATAACAAATCTTCTAGCTCAGTGAGCAAACTTACAGCCAAACACTAATAGCATCCCAAAATAACTAAATATTCAAGTAGCAAAAGGGAAAAAAGGAAATTAATACAATAATGGTCACAAGAGAAAATGTGAGGGAATCTTATGAAGCTAAAGACCAATAAGTCCCTTGAACATGATGGGATGCATCCTAAGATATTCAAGGAAGTAGCTACAGGGAGAGATAATGGGTGCATTGGTAGCAATCTTCAAGAAATACTTAGATTTTGGAAAAATCCCAAACGATTGGAAAACTGAAAATGATGCACCTTAATTTAAAAAGGGAAGGAGACAAAAACAAGAAAATGCTAGGCCAGTTACGTTAATGTTAATTGATAAAATATTAGAGTCTAGTATAAAGGATGTGATAGCAGAGCATTTAGAAATATGTACTACGCCGAAGCAGTGTCAGCATGGCTCCATGAAGGGGAAATCATACCTGATAAATTTACCAGAATTTTTTGAAGAGTAACAAGCAGAATACATAACGGAGAAGTATTTGATGTAATACGTTTGGATTTTCAGAAGGTATTTGATAAGGTTGCACACAGAATCATAAAATACCTACAGTTCAGAAAGAGACCATTCTGCCCATCAAGTCTGCTCTATCTGCCATGGTTCATCATTTAACATAGCTAATACAGCACCCTGCTCATCCCTGATTACTAGGGGGTAATTTAGCATGGACAATCCACCTAACCTGCACATCTACTGATTGTGGGAGGAAACCAGAGTACCCAGTGGAAATCCATGTAGACAGGGGGAGAAACTCCTTACAGGTAGTCACCGAAAACTGGAATTGAAGCTATGTATGTGGAACTCTGAGGCAGCAGTGCTAGCCACTGTGCCACCATGCTCCTCATAAAGAGGTTACCTAATACGATGAAAGCCCATGAAGAGGGAGATAGTAAAGCAGCATGGATAGAGAACTGGCCGTCTAATAGACGACAGAGTTGAGATAAGCAAAGGGAATATTCAGGATGATGATCTGTAACTAGTAGTAGTATGCTGAATGAGTACTAGGGCTAAATTATAGACAAAACAGATGGTTCTGATATAAAGCGATAGTTCTGTTCTCATGCCATCTCGCTTTACATGAGAATCGAGCAATAGCTGTCCCATTTAAACTAATAGGGCCAGAATTATGTTCTAGCCAATACAGGTAAGAAAAGTTTGTGTTCTTCAAATAACGGGCTAAAATCTTCAATAGCATGAAAGCCAATCCACGTTCAAGAAACACATGTTAGAGCAGTGCAGAGCCTAGAGGCCATAGGGTGAGAAGGGAAAAATTTAAAAGGGACCTAAGAGGAAACTTTTTCACAGTGTGTGGTGAGTGTATGGAATGAGCTGCCAGAGGAAGTGGTGGAGGCTGGTACAATTTAAAAGGCATCTGGATGGGTATATGAATAGGAAGGATTTCAGGGGATATGGGCCAAGTGCTGGAAAATGGGACAAGATTCATTTAGGATATCTGGTTGGCGTAGACAAGTTGGATCTAAAGGTCTGCTTCTGTGCTATACATCTCTAGGACTCTAAAACTGACTGTATACGTTCATGATTTGGATGGAAGTAGTGAATGCATTAAAGCCACTTTTGCTTTCAGAGGAGACTACTGATTGGTGAGCACATGGACCATGACTGGTACAGCCACAGTTAATTACGATTGACAGTTAACTGCCAAACTTTACTTTCATTTGAAAGTTATCTTGTTAAATCTGATTAGTCAAGACTTTGTCCTCAGAAGAGAGAACTGCTGACTATTTCAGTTGAGAAAATTAAACAGCTCCTTATAATAGCACCTTCTAAACCCACATCCATCTCAAAGGACAAGGACAGCCACTACCTGTAAGCTTCGCTCTGTGCCACCCACTGCAGCCCTGCCTTCATTAAACATTCTAGTTTAAATATTTATGTTCTACCGTGTTTACCCAAAAAGCTTTGGTTCACTTCACACCAACCTCACAGATGATCTTTCTTTTCCTCATCCATTAATATGTTTTACTTGACGGCTCTATTTTGATCCATAATGAGCATTCTCCGAGTGCTCCTCGGATGCTGCCTGACCTGCTGTGCTTTTCCAGCACCACTCTAATCTAGGCTCTGGTTTCCAACATCTGCAGTCCTCACTCTTGCCTATTCTCCTACTTACTCTGTCAAATTATATCTCCTTGAGATAGACAGATGTCTATCTCTCTTACGTCCAAATCATTTAGCCAAAAGGAAAACCACATCCTATCAATCTGAAATATGCTTACCCCTACACCTAGTTTTTCCAACCCCTAACCATATCATCCCACACAATAATAAATGAAGACAGCAGGACATGTTGAGAGCAATGTTAGTAAGGTATGCAGAACCTATGGTTTCTCTTGGAAATATATCACTGTTCCTTCAGTGTTGCTGTGTTAAAACCCTGCAACTCCCTAATTGGCACTGAGTCTAATTACAGCAAATGAATTGCAGTTGTTCAAGAGGGCAACTTACCAATACATTCAAGAGCAACTTGGGATGGGCAATAAATGTTGGCCTAGTCAGTGACACTGTCATTTCATGAATTTAAAATGTACTCAAAGGTCCCATAAGCGGGAGGAGCAAAAGTAGACCTTTCAGTCCATCATGTCTGCTCCACTACCTGATGAGGTCATGGCCAATAATCTTCAACTCCACTTCCTGCCTTTTCTCCATAACCCCCGATTCCCTTACTTATTAAAAATCTGTCTATCTATCTTAGCCTTGCATATACTTACTGGCCCAGCCACAACAGCCCTCTGTGGTAAATAAATCCACAGATTCACAGCCCTCAAGAAGTTTCTGCTCACCTCTGTGCTAAATGCATGACTCCCCCTTCTGTGATTATGTCCTCTGGTCCTAGACTCTCCCACAAAGTGAAATAACTTTTTCACATCTACTCTGTGAAGTCCCTGAAGAATCTTTTAAGTTTCAATAAGATCTACTCTTATTCTTGTAAATTTCATTGAATACAGGCCCAACCTACTCAACCTCTCTTTATAAGACAGTCCCTCTATATCTATACCCGTATCAGAACTGTCTGCCATACAATGTGGTGGACATGGGGTCATTGAGTAGTTTTAAGGAAGATGTAGATAAATACCTGGAGTCAAGATAGATGGGAATGTACAATTCAAAACACAAACACACCCAGCAGGATCTGACTGAACAGTGGAGCAGGCTCCAGGGGCTAAATGGCCTACTCTTACTCGTCATTTGTATTTTCATATGTTCATAATTAGAATCTTGTATTACTGATATAACTCTGTTGAATCTCCACCAAAGCTTGTCCCCAGCTGTAACATCCTCCCTTGAAAGAAGTGCTCAGAATTATATGCAATGTGTGAAGTATAGTTTAATTAGTGTCTTGAATTAATTTAATATGGCATCTTTTCTCTTGACACCTTTGTGTAATATTCAGAACTTTCATTTCCCTTTATATCCTTTACTACTAGTGTTCAAATTTTATCTTCACTGCTGTCCTGCCTCCTAATTCTTCTTCTCATATTATTAAACATCCTAATTTAAGTATTTCGGTTCGACCTTGTTTACTCAAAAAGCTTTTGTTCACTTTACACCAATGCCACATATGTTTTTTTTCTTTTCCTCACTTTTAATTTTTAGTTTGGGTTTAATTTTTTTTTATTGTTCTTTATTCCCCAATATCTTCTACTTGACGGCTCCATTTTGATCCATAATGAGCATTTCCCTACTTACTCTGTCAAACGATATCTCCTTGAGATGGACAGATATGTATATCTCTTACATCCAAATTATTTAGCCAAAAGGAAAACCACATCCTATCAACCTGAAATATGTTAACCCCTAAACCTTGTTTTTCCAACCCCTAACCATATTGCTCCACACAATTACGATTGAGGACGCAGGAAAGGTTGACAGCATTCTTAGTAAAGTATGGAGAACTCGTGACTTCACTAAAATAGAGGCACAGAGGATAAGGAAAAGCAGGCAATAATAGAACTGTACAAAACACAAATTTGATCTCAACTGCAGTATTCCAACTGGTTCTGGACACATACTTAGTAAGCTTGTGAAGCTACTGGAGAGATTGAAGCAAAGATTCAAGAAAATGGTCCAGTGTTGTAGAAGTTGCAACATGGGAAGAACATTTTTCACAAAACAACTGGTTAAAGGTCTTCAAAGTTAAAAATCACAACACCAGGTTATAGTCCAACAGTTTTAATTGGAAGCACACTAGCTTTCGGCGCGCCGCTCCTTCATCAGGTAATAGTCCACTATTACCTGAAGGAGGAGCGGCACTCTGAAAGCTAGTGTGCTTCCAATTAAACCTGTTGGACTATAACCAGGTGTTGTGTGATTTTTAAACCTTTGTACACCCCAGTCCAACACCGGCATCTCCAAATCATGGTTAAAGGTCTGTAATTCACTACATGAAAGTGATGTGGAGGTAGGATTCACGCCATTCAATAGGAAATTGGAATGTTATATGAAAAAGAAGGATATGTGGGGTTGCAGAGAGGAGGAGGATACCTGAAATGGCACTAACTGCATTTCTCAAAGAAACAGCTCAGACATGATGTGCCAATTGGACTTATTCTAAGCTGTATCACTAAGTAATTCTTCAATAATTTTGACCTGATTTAGGAAGTGAGGAATTAAGTTATATTCTGTTTGATTGTGTTTGGTGGTTAAACAATATATGAAAAGAAGAATATTTTTAATGACGAAGCTCAAAAGTTAGGTTATTGATTTATGGTGTTATTGTTGAAGCTAATGCAAATGTAAGCAAATAAAATGCTTTCAGGTAAAAAGGGATTCATTCAAAGACACAGCTGTGCTTTAAATTCATTTAGTTTATAACTTGAAGTACATAGTTGACCTATATATTAATTCTGTATGGCTATTTTTAAAGCAATTTTTGTTACCTCATTTAATGCATTAACAGGTGAAGCTGCACATTTTTCTTTTAATTAAAAGATATTAAATGCCTTTGAAACTTTCCAGAATACTTTGTTGTATCAGTTGAGGCATTTGGCAGTGATAATTAGTCACTGGCAGGTGACACTACATACTCTAAACAGACACACATTATTAAGATAATGTGGCACTGGTAGAATAGAGATTTATGGAGTTGGTCACCTAAGAGGAACAAGCAAGACACAGAAGGGATGTGACTGACATTTCAAGGACAAAATCAGGAAATAGTCAGAAGAGCTAGGTATTCTGAAGTAGATGAACTGAAAGCTACTAATTTTCTTGAGTAACATTACTCAACATTTTGTACTGGTTAGGATGAACATACCAATTTAAGTGATGCATACTTGTACTTGGAATGAGTCTTGTAACTAATCCATACCATTAATCTTTTCTATTGGCTGTCAATTCAATCTATTTGTAATTGAAGTTAAAGTGACTAGCAACATATTTTAGCACTGAACCATTTTATGGTTACATTCACTCTGACAGCACTTGCCTTCATGTTCAAGTACAGACATGGATTATAAAAGAAACAAACAATTCAGTCTATGCTGGTACTTATGCTTCACTCAAGCTTTCGTCCATCCTTCCTCATGCAACTTTGTCAGAATTTTTTTCTAGCCTCTCCTTATTTACCTGAAGTAATCTCCTGTTTGCAAGTTTTCTATTTACCTTCAGGAAAGAAGGTTCTTATGAACTCCCTCTTGGTGACTATTTAATATGCATAGACTCTAGTTTTACTTTTTGCTACAAAAAGCTGTCTCCGCTATCAAAACATTTCAACTTTAAAGACCAGTACCAACAAAAAAGTAATCTGGTAATTGAGACATAACATTCAATGCATTCCATTTACTGCGGCATTGTTACTTCCTCAGAAAAATCAGTTATGTTATCGAGCATAAATTGCCCTTTGAAAATTAAGACTAAGCAGGGATATTCAGGCCAAGCCCAAGTATTAACTTATTTTATCTTATATAATGGGTTCCAGACATTTAACCAGAGACATTATAGTCTATACTTTCCTGGTTTATTTCTTTCCCCTTTTTTGAACATATCTTTAAAATTTGATACTCTTGGTCCCTAGGCACAGTTTCAATTTCTGAAGATTTATTTTGAAAATGTATGGTTAATAATTCATGTCTCACTGTTAATCCATTGACAATCACCATTATGACTTACAATATCTGTCTCTCTTTTCAGTAGCCAAAGTTGTACTAACTTCATCTATAATATAGAACATGGAGATATCTATGCTAGCGCCACAGCTTATTCCAAAATAAAACCACTTTGAAGCTCATATTTTCCTATGAATGTGATGCTTTACCCTACCTAAAGAATTTTCCATGTGTAGCCAGTAATCAATGAAGAGAGGATTGTTAGTTCCCTTCACAGCATTAAAATCTCCTCTACCACGTTGTGAATCCTTCCCACTAAACAGTAAACTGCAAATAACTTTGAGAAGATCAATCGTACCACTTACAAAGTATCAATGCACTTGAAAATGATAAACATGTCATCCTACTGATTACGGATTGTCCTTCAACCTCAAATGCAGCTATTCACACAAATATTTGCACATGTGAATTGCTTTCAGCAAGAACTGGCACCTATAAAGCAAGGTCTCCAATGCAAGTATAACTTGTTGTTTAGGAGCATATGGGAAGTTTCTGACCAGCCACACCATTATCCCAGTAAATAAATCATCAGTCAATTAACAATCAGATTCTTACTTATTAAAAGCTGAACTGAAGCGTTCAGGTATCAAAACTTCCTTCAGATTTTATTATTACTGGGATTCAAACCTCAGTCTCCTCACCAGTGGATCTACATTGCACCAGGAATTCTTTCACAAAATGTTCTTAAATACTTAACATATAGTAACATAAAAATAAAACGCGTTCCCAAAATAAAAGCAAGCCTCAAAGCTGGTAGAGAACTGGTCACTGGTGCAGAAACTAACAAAGTCAAATATCATGTAGCACTGCGTATTATGTGGTGATGAAGATAAATAATTACCAACTAGCTCTAATAAAAGAAACCCATAATATTATAGATTTTTATGGAATACTGCAATCAGCCACAAAGTTCTAACATGAAAGTAATGACCAAGTCAACTTAGTGTATTCCCTGATAAAATCCCATTAGATTTCCAACAGTGAAAATTTAAACACATACGTCTCTTAAATAATGCAACATTTTTCTGTATTGTTTTTGTGGTCTTGTAAAAGGTTCACATGTGGGGCTGTGTTTTAAAAAAAATTCTCAAGGTCAGGTTCGTAGGAGAGTAGTCTGACACAGAACAAACGACCAAGAGGCGAGTCTGCTAGAATATGGGCATTTTATTCCCCGCAGCGTCGCCACAACGGGTCTGGCTTATACTCACTCTACATGTTACCAAAACTGGGAGCCGTCAGTTCTCGTAGAGCGGTTGCCAACAACCCACGCTCGGCGGTTAAACGTAACCCCGGAGCAGACTCACCGAACTGGAGACTTTTCCAGCTGATATACTCTTTTCCAGATATAAACATTCATGTGAACAGCAGAGCAAGGCTAAAAAACACATTCCATTCTGGTTACATACAGATAAGAAGATTCACACGGGACTAAGCAACACCTCCATTCCGGTTAGATTCACACATGTATTGGGACATAATTTTTAACCGTTTCACCACATTCCACTGCTTGGAATTTTACACCACAGGCTGGCAAGGGTTTAAACAAAACTAGCAGAGGATAGGTAAATAAAGACATATTGAGACATAGGAAAGAAGAACAAGATGTATGTACATATTTTGGAAAGCGAAGTATGCCATAATACATAGGAGCATTTAGAAAAGGACAAGAAATGTAAAGACAGAATTACTTTGTATGCATTTAAATGAACAAAGTTGGTGATGAGTTGACAAGCAGGAGCATTTGGGAATATTACTGCAATAACAGATGCTTAAAAAAGCAGACTAAATCTACAGACATTAAAAAAAAAGTGTTCAAAAATTAGAGAAGAAAATGAGTGAGCTGGGATGGCAGCAATGATTCGAGTAGACATTGTCAACTTGGAATTTCCTGGAGGGGGCAAGAGAAGTGTACTTCCAGCTCCTGTTCAGAAGCAAAAAAGGTAAGATCATGCGACATAAGATATGAGAGAGAGAGAAAAACCAGATCCATTTGCAAGAGCTGCACAGCAGTTAATCTGGGGGACTTTATTTAGCTAAGCAACAATTGGGATAGTGTTAGAGTAAAGGGTTCGGTGGAAAAGGAATTGCTGAGCCAAGTTCATGGCGATCTTCTTGTTACTACATCCTGAACCCAACTAGAAAGAAGGCGGTGTTGGATCTGGTGCTGGGAAATGTGGGTCATACACCAAGTGTCTGTGAGGTAACATTTGAGTCAGAGTAATCATTCTAAGGTTTAGATTAATTATGGAGAACAGCAAGGAACTAATGCTGAATGTCTAAATTGAAAAAGGTCAAATCTCAATGCAATTAGAAGGGAACTTGCTAGCGTAATATGGAACAAAACAAGAAAAAATGCAATGTATTATTGGGTGATCTTAAAGCAAGAGTTGCTCCAAATACAGGCCAGCCACATTCCAATAAAGGCAACAATTGCAGGAGCCTAAAATGGTGCTACTTGGATTACAGGCGACATGGATATTATAAATAAAAGAATGAAAAACAGATCAAATGCAATAGCTTGAGAGGTGAGGTGAAGAAGAAAATAAAACTGTCAAATCGAGATTGGAAATGGAATAACAGTCAACATAAAAAGGGCACCCAAAAATTCACCAGCTTGTTTAGTAAGCAGGTAGCAAGAGGTCAAATGGGTCTTTTTAGGGACCACTGATCCAGTAATATCATCAGCGTGCTATCACCTATCCCTTAACCTGGTATTTGGGAAACAGCACATTTGTGATGTTTAACTGCTCCTACAAAACCTTCTGCCCATTTGTCAGACTTTAGAAAACTTTATTAGGGCTTCACTTCCCTCTTTTTCCAATCATTTGTTACACTGTCATGTTTGTAACTCCACTCTGTTATTTAGAACATGATAGGTTTTCAGTTTAAATGATCACATTTGGAGGGAAATATAAGGAGATCTGCTATGGTAGGGAGTAGGTTCTGGCTAACCATGAGGTGGGGTGGAGGTGGGCAGTATCTGATATGAATGGGGTGGGGGAGGGGGAAATGGGGTCAGGAAGTTGGGGATATCTCGAAGACTGTGGGGCAGGTTGCAGAATCTGACAAAACAGATTGTGTGCGTGTGTGCACGTGTATCGGTCTCTGTATGTGCATGGTGGCGCTTGGTGGGGGTGGGGGATATATATATGTGTGTGTGTGTGTGTTATACACACGCGCAGCAGGGGGGTGGTGGTGATTGACTGGACAAAATATGCGGTCTGCTTGATTCACCTCTTCCAGTCTCCCCACATCTACAGGGAGAGGCTGAACAGGCTGGGCTATTTTCCCTGGAGTGTCGCAGGCTAAGGAGTGAGCTTTTAGAGGTTTACAAAATTATGAGGGGCATGGATAGGGTAAATAGGCAAAATCTTTTCCCTGGAGTCAGGGAGTCCAGAACTAGAGGGCATAGGTTTAGGGTGAGAGGGGAAAGATATAAAAGAGACCTAAGGGGCAACTTTATCACGCAGAGGGTGATAAGTGTATGGAATGAGCTGCCAGAGGAAGTGGAGGAGGCTGGTACAATTGCAGTGTTTAAGAGGCATTTGGATGGGTATGAATAGAAAGGGTTTGGAGGGATATGGACCGGGTGCTGGCAGGTGGGACTAGATTGGGTTGGGATATCTGAACAGGTTGGACCAAAGGGTCTGTTTCCATGCTATATATCTCTATGACTCTAAGACACAAAAGGGACATGCAGAATGTGACAATGAAACTGATAACTAGCCAAAAGCACTTGAGTAATGTGAAAGTTGAAGAGGGTAAAAACAATGACTGCAGATGCTGGATACCAGATTTTGGATTAGTGGTGCTGGAAGAGCACAGCAGTTCAGGCAGCATCCGAGGAGCAGCAAAATCGACGTTTCGGGCAAAGGCCCTTTCCGAAACGTTGATTTTGCTGCTCCTCGGATGCTGCCTGAACTGCTGTGCTCTTCCAGCACCACTAATCCAAAAAAAGAAAGTTGAAGAGGCTGAGATTGCTTACTTTAAAGAAACGGTACAAGAGCGATATCATTCAAGAACTCAAGTTTCTTAAGGGTACAGATTTAATTAACTCTACCAATGTTTTTACTGCAAACTCTGGCTGAGGCTTAGAAGAGGAATGTTGCAAAGTTTATATTAAACAGCGTTAGTGCTGAAGAACATTTAAAATGCACTGCTCTGGGAGGCGGACGAAGTGGAAAATATATTTAAAAAAGAAGAAATGTGACAATTGTGAGGTGACTGTCCATAAATAAATGACTTTTTTTTGAGGAACTTGTATTTTCCCATCTTCCTTTGAAATAAATGTCCTTCTCAGAACACTGAAGGAGGCAAAGGAAGAGATTGCTGGGGCCATGACCGAGATCTTTGTTTCCTCTTTAGCCACAGGTGAGATTCCATAAAACTGGAGAAAGCCCAATACGACTATGTTTTGTTTGAAGAAGGGCAACAGAGATAATCCAAGCATCGAGAGGCCAGTGAGCCTCATACAATTTGTTGGGGAATTATTGGAGAATATTCTTAAGAATGGGGTTTGCTTGCATTTAGAAAAGAATGGATTTATTAAGGATAGTAAGTATGGCTTTCTGTGGAACAGATCTTGTCTCACAAATGTGATTGAGTTTTTTTGAGGAAGTGAAGATGATTGCTAAGGGTAGTGCAGTGAATATTATCTACATGGACATTAATAAGGCATTTGACAAGGCCCCTCATGGTAGGCTGGTCCTGAAGATTAAGTCTTTTGGGATCCATGGTGAGTTGATAAGTTGGATACAAAACTTGTGGTGGGGTGCTTATCTGATTCCAGGTATACTCCACAAGGATATCTGCTGGAACCTCTGTTGTTGTAATATAAAGTGATTTGGATGAAAATATAAGTGGTCATATTCATAAGTTTGCAGGCAACACGACAATTGAGGGAGTTATGGATAGTGAGGAAGGTTGTCAAAGGCTATGGAGGACATAGATCAGTTGGAAAGTTGGGCAGAGAAATGGCAGATGGACTTTAACATGGACAAGTGAGAGAAGATGTATTTTGAGAGATCAAATGCAAGAGCAGAGTACACAGTAGATAGCCCTTAGGAACATTAATATACAGAAGGATCTTGGGGTGAAAGTCTATAACTCCCTGAAAGTGTCAACACAAATGGATACAGTGGCAAAGAAAGCATATGGCATGTATGCCTTCATTGGTCAGGCCATTGAGTAAAAAAGTTACAAAGTCATGTTGTAGCTGT
This sequence comes from Chiloscyllium plagiosum, assembly GCF_004010195.1. NCBI lineage: Eukaryota > Metazoa > Chordata > Chondrichthyes > Orectolobiformes > Hemiscylliidae > Chiloscyllium > Chiloscyllium plagiosum. Next base: position 84,532,603 of record NC_057712.1, on the reverse strand, counting down.
ATAAAACATTAGCAAGGTCACATTTGGAGCACTGTGTCCAGTTTGGCCACCACATTATAGGAAGGATGTGAAGACTTTGGATAGGGTGGAAAACTGGTTTACCAGGATGTTGCCTGGAGTGGAATGCACGAAAAATAATGAGAAGTTGGATGAATTTGGATTGTCTTTGCTGGAGTATCACAGGTTAAGGGAAGAAGCATATAAAATTTATGGAGAACATAATTCTAATGGTCTTAAAATAGTGATGGAAAATGATACACTAGATCTAAAATTTAAACTTCTAAATTGGAGGAAAGCCAATTTTGAAGGTATTAGGCAAGAATTTTCAAAAGTTGACTGGGGGCAGATATTTGCAGGTAAAGGGAAAGCTGGAAAATGGGAACCCTTCGAAAATGAGACAATGGTCCTGAGATAGTTAGTTCCTGTTAGGATGAAGGGCAAGACTGGTAAGTGTAGAGAATGCTGGATGACTGGGAATTTGAGGTCAAGAATAAGAAGGAAGCATATGACAGGTATAGACAGCAGGGATCAAGTGAATTCCTAGAAGGGTATAAAGGCATTAGGAGTATACTTAACAGGGAAAGCAGGAGGGCAGAAAAGGGACGTGAGATAACTGTGGCAAATAGGGTTAAGGAGAATCCAAAGGGATTCTGCAAATACATTAAGGACAAAAAGATAACAGGGGAGAGATCATCAAGGCTTCCTATGTGTGGAACTGTGGAGATGGGGTACATACTACATAAGTATTTTACATCAGTGTTTTCTGTGGAGAAGGATATGGAAGAGAGAGAATGTGGGGAAATAAATAGTGACATCTTGAAAAATGTCCATATTACAGAGGTGGTGATGGATGTCTTAAAATGCATCAGTGGATAAATCCCCAAGACTTGATCAAGTGTACGCTAAAATTCTGTGGGAAGATAGGGAAATGATTGCTGGGCCCCTTGCTGAGATAGTTCTATCTTTGATAGTCATAGGTGAGGTGCCACTATTTAAAAAAGGTGGTAAGGAAAGCCAGGGAACTATAGACTGGTGAGCTGGACATCAGTGGTAGGCAAGTTATTGGAGGGAATCTTGAGGGATAGGATTTACATGTATTTGGAAAGGAAAGGACTTATATGGGATAGTCAACATGGCTTTGTGCATGGGAAATCATGTCTCACTAACTTGATTGAGTTTTTTGAAGAAGTAACAAAGAGGATTGATGAGGGCAGAGTGGTGGACGTGATCCATATGGATTTCAGTAAGGTTCCTCCAGGTAGACTGGTTAGCAAGGTTAGATCACATGGAATACAGGGAGAACTGCCTATTTGGATAAAGAACTGGCTCGAAGGTAAAACACAGAGGGTAGTGGTGGAGGATTGCTTTTCAGACTAGAGGCCTGTGACCAGTGGTGTGCCACAAGGATCGGTGCAGGGTTCACTACTTTTTGTCATTTATACAAAAGATTTGGATCTGAACATAGGAAGTAGGTAGATATAATTAGTAAGTTTGCAGATGACTACAAAATTGGAGGTGCAGTGGACAGCAAAGATTACCACAGAGTAAAACGGGACCTTGATCAGATGAGCCAATAAGCTGAGGAGTGGCAGATGGAGTTTAGTCTGGATAAATGCGAGGTGCTACATTTTGGAAAGGCAAATCTGGGCAGGACATATACAGTTAATGGTAAGGTCCTGAGGAGTGTTGCTGAACAAAGACACCTTGAAGTACAGGTTCACAGTTCCTTGAAAGTGGAGTCACAGTTTGATAGGATAATGAAGGAGGCATTTGGTATGCTTGCCTTTATTGGTCAGTGCATTGAGAATAGGAATTGGGAGGTCATGTTGCGGCTGTACAGGACACTTTTGGAATACTGGGTTCAATTCTGGTCTCCCTGCTGTAGGATGGATGTTGTGAAACTTGCAAGGCATTTGGTACACTAGCCTTTATTGGTTAGTGCATTGACTACCCAGTTGGGTAGTCATGTTGCGGCTGTATAGGACATTGGTTAGGCCACTTTTGGAATACTGTGTGCAATTTTGATTTCCCTGCTGGATATTATCAAACTTTAGAGGCTTCAGAAAAGATTTACAAAGATGTTGCCAGGATCGGAGGGTTTGAGCTATCAGGAGAGGCTGAATAGGCAGAGACTATATTCCCTGGAGCTCCAGATGCCAAGAGGTGACCTTACTGAAGTTCTTAAAATTATGAGGGGTACAGATAGGGTCTTTTTCCTGGGATGAGGGGAGTCTAAAACTAGAGGGCATAGGTTTAAGATGAGAGGGAAAGAATGTAAATGCGACCTAAGCGACAACTTTTTCATGCAGAGGGTGGTACATGTATAGAATGAGCTGTCTGGATGGGTACATGAATAGGAAGGGTTTGGAGGGATATGGGCCAAATGCCAGCAAATGGACTAGACTTATTTAGGGTATCTAGTCGGCATGAATGATTTGGACAGAAGGGTCTATTTCTGTACATCTCTATGACTGTACGATAGGGTGGATTGTCAAAGTCTTTTTTTTTCCCAGTGTGGAAATGTCAGATATTAGGGTGCATAGGTTTCTGGTGAGAGAGGAAAAGTTTAAAGTAGCTGTGCAAAGGAAGTGTTTTCTTACATAGAAGGTAGTACGTGCTTGTACCGATCCCAAAGAATGCGGTAGAAGCAGATACAGTAGCGACATTTAAGAGGCACTTAGACAGACAAATGAACAGACAGAGTATAGAGGGACACAGACCATGTGCAGACAGATGGGTTTAATTTAGAATGGCATCATGGTTGGCACAGACATGGTGAGCCCTGTTGTAGTGCTGTACTCTATGTTTAACTATTGTTCCAAAAGGCAAAAGCAAATTCAAAATCCTCACAACTGCCTCCTACAAATACCCTCCTGTGCATTCTTTACCCGTAGTGATGAATGAATGAATTTGCTTCAGTAACTAAAGCTATACCCTTGTGCAGCTACCTCTCTACACTGGTGTACACCACCACTGTTTTATTCCTTTTTTTTTGTCTTCCATCTGATTTCTTGATTTGGAAATGCCGGTGTTGGACTTGGTTGTACAAAGTTAAAAATCACAACACCAGCTTATAATCCAACAGGTTTATTTGGAAGCCCTAGCTTTCGGAGTGCTGCTCCTTCATCAGCTGGTTGTGTGAGATTCTCCCTAACCACCTGATGAAGGAGCAGCACTCTGAAAGCTAGTGCTTCCAAATAAACCTGTTGGACTATAACCTAGTGTTGTGCGATTTTTAACTTTGTCTCATTTCTTCTATGGGATGCATCAATTGTTCTTTTTATACACTCCTGACCATGCAATAACCTTTTTTCAGCTTAATTCTTGCCTTGATTAATCTTCCTGTTCCCTCAAGACATTTCTTCTCCTCTCAAGTCTACCTTTAGCATCCCCCTTTCAAAGCCCAACCTTAAATCTTTTTCTTACTATTACCTCTGTTCTAACTTCCCTTTCCTTTTAATGGTTCACAAATGGGTCATCATCACCAACTCTATTCTCATATTTCCATATTCTAATTCTATTAGTTTCCAGCAGTCAAAGTTTTGTGTAGTATCTTGAAAACTATCCAGTCAGTCTTGGAAGACAAAAACAACTCTGACAAGGTCCATTCAGAAGCCATTCATCTATTGTCTGGACAAGATGAAATGAGCTTGCGCTAAGGACTACGTTCCTGCTATTTTTATTATTTCTTGAAAAGGATATCCAATAGCTATTGAGGAATTACCAAGAGATTTAGAACTGGTCAAAGCATATATCAGAATTTTTACATTTTCTCGCATTCTGAAATATCTTTATTTAAATTCATGCTAGTACCTGGTGGCCTTATATCAATGGGTAACAGGGGTCAAACTCTCCACTGGTTAGAGTTATATCTGACACCTAGGAAGATGGTCTTGGTTGCTAGAAGTCTGTCCTCTCTGCTCTATAATTGGAATTCTGGAGGAGTTCCTCAGGGTAGTGCCCTAGGCCCAACCATCTTCCGCTGCTGCAATGACCTTGCCTACATCAGGTCAGAAGAGGGGAAGTTCAACAATGATTGCGCAATGTTCAGCAGTATTCACGACTTCACAGTTACTAAAGTTAAAATGCAACAAGATATGGACAACATCCAGGCTTGGGCTAACAAGTATCAATTAACATTTGCACCACGCAAATACCAGGCTACGATCACCACCAATAAGAGACAAGCTAACCACCATCCATTGACTTTGAATGGTGTTACCATCACTGAATCCCCCACTATCAACATCCTGGGGGTGGGGTTGGGGTCACCATTGTCCAGAAATTCAACTGAACTTTCCATATAAACACAGTAGCTACAAGAGCAAGTCAGAGGTTAGGAGTGCTGCGATGAGTAACTCACATCATGACTTTCCAAATCCTGTCCATTAAAAGGCATAATTCAGGAGTCTGATCACATACTCTACACTTGCCTGGATGGGTACAGCTCAAACAACACTCAATAAACTTGATACCATTCAGGACAAAGCAGCTCCCTTGATTGTCACTGCACCCACAAGCATCTACTCCCTCCACCACTGATGCTCAGTAGTAGCGGTGTGTACTCTCTACAAGATGCACTGCAGAAAATCAACAATGATCCTCAGACAGCACCTTCCAAATCCACATCTTCCATCTAGAAGGACAAGGGCAGCAGATACAAGGAAACACCATCACTTTCAAGTTCCATCCAAATCATTCACCATCCTGAATTAGAAATATATTGCCAATCCTTCATTGTTGCTGGGTCAAAATCCAGGAATTTCCTCCCTAATGGCATTTTACGTCAACCCACAGCAGGTGGACTGCAGCGGTTCAAGAAGGGAGCTCACCATAACCTTCTCAAGGGCAACTAGGGATGGGCAATAAATGCTGGCCTGCCAGGCATGTCCACATCCCACAAAATGATTTTTTTTTTAAATCATAGTGTACATAATAATATATTCCCTGAGCTGGAAGGAAAGCAGCCATTTACAGCATGCTAAGTTATTTGCAAAATTATACACATTTTAAGTTTCCTTTTGCTATACTAAAACACGCTTTGAGCTGTCAACATTAACAGATAATTTGGTATGCACTTCCATCTGTAAGCTATTCCTAGTCTTTAGTTTTAATAGGGGTGCAAAACTGTTTAAAATTAATGGGATAACACATCCACTACAACAGCAGACTAAAGAATGACAAATGAATCTGTTAATTTTATTTACCAGCGTCACAAAGTCAATTCCAGGCTTAGCTCTCTGAAATATTTATCATGCCATACAAAACACTTTTCAGTAACAGCCTCAATCTTCATCAGAAGATAGTTGCTCATAGTGATGAAATTTGATCTTAAATCCAGTACTGGACCAATTCAGGTTTTTCTTTGCAGACTTGATGTAATGAGGTAGTTCTGTGGATTCTTATTCAATAGAATCAAGAGTCCATCCACTGGTACAACAGTTTTAAACATATATAATTGTTCACAAGATATTAGCATAACCAGCTCGGCCAGCCTTTGTCAATCATCCCTAGTTTTAATTTACAATTAATTTAAATTCAAATCTCATTTAGATTTGCCAATATTCAATTAGCAAATACTGCTAATATCACACCCTTCACAGTAGAAATCCTTCAAACCAGAGTTTAACAAAAATTTAAGCTGATTACTGGTATGTCATCTTGTTACATTTAGAAGATCGTGAATGAGAAGCTTGCCAATCTCGCCGAGGATGAAAAGAAGTTACTAAATCATTGGTTGGACATCAGATCTGAGCCGGAATTGATGATAAAGAGAAGAAAATAACTTATGTAATTGAACTACATATGAATTAACATTAAACATAATGGTAACATGGGACATAAAAGTTAATAGTGTACATAGTGATAAAAATCAAGGTAAAAGGAGGAATCAGGTTAACATCTGTAGATTAATGGGTGATATGGCAACGAAGGCTTGACATATCATACCACGTCTCATTTTCTTTCAATCTTGAATCTTGCACATCTTGTATCATTTTCAATTGGCCTTTGCGAGTAATTCATTGTACACACTAACACTGCATCTGATTTCAATCTTATGGAGCTAGTTAAATTTGAACTGGTAAATGAATATTTTTCAATAAGAAATATAACTGACAAAAACAAATTTACAGCAATAGTGGAAAACTGCGTTCTAAAGAAAATAGCCATGTGTTTAAATTACAGATTTGGTTATAGATTGCAAACATCAGCAAAAGTTGACTTTAAGCAACATGAACCAGCAAGATAATACATTTAACTTTAGTTTCAATTATTATTAGATTCAAACCGAGAAGATCTTGTGATGGTGTTCATTGTGGGTTGGAACATATGCTGGTTTGTAATGACAACCTTATTAGCCCTGATGACAATAGCATTGTACCAAATAACACAATACTTAACTGGACAGAAATTTGGAACACTTCTGGAATTGTCTTGCCTCCTTTCCTACGTAATGTCTTATGTTCCCTCAGCCTTCTATTCTAAGAGGGAATGTGTAAAATGAATCATTGTCCGGTAGGAATGAAGCAGTTAGTATCGCTGAGATCTGAGAATAGTAATAGGGTTCAGCAGACAATTGAGACAGCCCTTTCTTACCAGACTAGCCTTGTGGAACTCCTGTGCACACAAATCCACCAACCTCAATCCCTAATCTCCCATTCAACAATTCCACAACTTCTATTCTCTTTGTCAATGACCATCACAGCACCCGTTTGAGCTCAATGCAAAATTAACATTACCACTGAATCAACATTCGAAACCAAATTTAAGAAGAAAATCATTCCATACTGTATACAGAACTCAATTATTCACCCTTATGCATTTTCTCAGTACCACCCTTCAATATGCCTTTATACTTACTGGTGCTCCTACATAATGTCAGTACAAATCTTGAGCTTGGTTGATGATGATTTTTAGTGGAGGAGACTGCAGATAGCCTTGAGCAGCTCTAATCCTAGAGAGCTCAGTTGTACCGTGCACTACCCGGTCTCTACATGGAGAACAGCAGGCTGAGGTTGCTAGCTCATGGGTGACAACAAAGGCACTGGTAAAGCAGCAGGATAAATACTACATATTGCAAGAGAACAGTGAGTTCATGCTCCTTGGAGCCAATACTACTCCATTGAAGCAGTGTCTCAGCATTTCTTGTAATCTGCTAGAGGACAGATTGCTAGATGCTGTGGTATCCCATCAGCTCCTTTGCACACTGTAATCCCTAGTTTCAGTCTGAGCTTGCATGGCAACAAGCCAACCTTGCATGACAGCAGTCAGAGCTTCCAGGCAATACTTGGATGTGGTGCTACTCTTGTGCTGCAATGGAAACTGTGACATTCACTATCAGAAGCTAATAATGCTTGGGACCACAATTAGTAAACCAAAGTTGGACCACATATCCCCATTGCAAAGAATGGGTTTCAAATGGTTAGCATTACTGCCTCAGAGCAGAATCCAGGTTCAATTCCACCTTCGGGCGACTGAGTATAGGAGGTTGAACATTCACCCTGTGCCTGTGTGGGTTTCCTCCGGGTGCTCCGGTTTCCTCCTACAGCCCAAAGATGTGCATGTTAAGTGGATTGGCCATGCTAAATTGTCCATATTGTTCAGGGGTGTGCATGCTAGTTGAATTTGCCATGGGAAATGCAGAGTTACAGGGTTAGGGTAAGGGTAAGGGGTGGGTCTGGATGGATGCCTTTCACAGGATCGGTGTAGACTTGATGGGCTGAATGTCCTTCTTCCACACTGTAGAGATTCTATGATGAAATGCCGAGCAAAGCCTTGTGCCAAACTGGTGCTGGCTTTCTTATACTTTGAGATTGACTACAGTTTTCTAATAGGTCTGCTTATTCTTCCAAAAGTTTGTTGTGCATAACTCTTAGCCTTCTTCACTCAAGTACTCATTTGTGTCCTCTACTGCAGAATGCATGGTGAGCTGGCACACATCCTAGTCCTCTTTCCTGGCTGCAGCTACTCATGGCCTCGTATCTCATCACGTGCGGATCCCTGCTCTAAAATAGATGAAGTGACAATAACTGAGCTGGTGTACACGAGGGGTAAATTAAGTGACTGTACATCATGATCAGTCTTCATATTCCTTCAGTACCTAGCCAGGTTGCACCTCTTGGATATCCAAAAGTAAAGGGACACAAGGGTAAAAGTTTAGTACAGGAGGTACATGAAGTCAGAGATGCACGTTTGTACCATGTGCAATTTAAAAAGCACGTGGCTGCTGGTTTGTGTGATTAAGAACAGTATTATGCAGGAGGATGTTTTAATGGTCAATGTTTCAAACTCACAATGACTTCAGTAATGGTCATCTAAATATGGACCAGCTTCATTTTTAAAAATTCATTCAGGTGATGTGAGCATTGTTGGCTAGGCTAACATTTATTGCCCACCTCGAATGACTGCAGTCCATGTGCTGTAGTTAGGCCCACATTTCCATTAGGAAAGCAGTTTCCAGATTTGAAACCTAGAAATACAGAAGGAACTGTAACATATTTCCAGGTAAGGATGGTAAAAATGTATTGTCTATTTAGCGGGGTGAGGGGGTGTGAAGGGGTGGTTTTGGGGGCAGCCAGAACATGCAGATGCACATATCCCCTTTGGTTAACTCCTTCTATCTTCAGTTGTCTACCATGTTCTGCTGTAAGTGAGAGGAAGTTAGTGAGTGTTGTGCAATCTGTATGGTTGATGCAGCCATCATGGGTAAATAGCTGACAGCCATATCTTACAGTTTGCATGCATAATGAGGTTCAAAGTGAAGTGTTATATTTGAATATCTGATAAGAGTCCTGATTGAGAGAAATCCTTATGTGTTGAATGATAGGAAAGTGGTCCAGTTTCAGAACTATTGATGCAGTTGTTAGAATATGGTGAAGGTGAATTCTCTGATTTTGACTCCTTGTCAGAGGCCTGCATTGATGTACTGCATGACACCTGGTCTCATGAACTTGCCTCCTGGACAGGGACTTGCATAGCTCCCCCACTGTTTTTTCAGCATTTACCTAGTGGCCTCCTTGGTCCCCTGGGAATACAAAGTCTCTCGCCTGCTTTTCACATCAGCCACCAAGGCCTCCACTGTGACATGTGAAACTCTAAGAGTCTATACTCAGTCTCTCTCTCTTATGTAGTACTTTACTTTGCTGTTACCAGCTCATATTCATTTCCTGCATGTATAGCAACAGCTGCTCCAACCATGAAACATTTTCCCTTTAAAAGGTACAGCTGGCTTGATGTGGTGTAAGCGTGTTAATAGCATGTTACTTTCTCATGCATACAACCATCGAACAGTTAGGAATCATACAAAATTTATGATACAGGAGGTCATTCATCCACTCACTCAATTTTTTATTTAATGAATAGACAGGGAATAGGGGCAGATGGACTGTGTAAAGGCATCAGGTCTTTAGTTTAGAAAGACATCATATGTTGGCGCAGTCTTGTTTGGCCGAAGGGCCTGTTCTTGTGTTGTACTGTTCTTAGTTCTTTTATCCCTTTTGTGTCCATGTCGGTCACCAGAGCTGTTCAACCTAACCCCAGCTTCCTCCATTAAATCCAATGTCCTGAAGGTCATGGTTCTTCAAGTAGACCTCCAAGTACATATCAAAAGTGGTCAAAGATATTTTTGTCTCTACCACCTTAGCTGACAGTGAGTTCTAGGTGACTACCACCGTGTGCATGAAATATTACTTATTTTCCCCTCTAACCCTTTTACTAATACTGTGAAATGGGTCTCAACTTTAAATAATACAAGTAGGTCTCCTCTGTTCCATGGAAAATATGACCAGCCAATCCAAACATCCTCCTCAACTAATGCATTCCATTCCTGGAAACATTCTGTGTCTCCTCTCAGTGCAGTCATATCTTTCCTATAATGTTGTAACTAGAAATCTATGCAATTTGCAACATGTGGCCCAGCTAATGTTGAATACAGCTCTTGCAGAAACTCCCTGTGCTTATATTCTGCGCCTTTGGCACAAGGAAGGTATGGTACAAATCTTCTCTTCTGCTAAAGATCTTTTAAGATTTTTAGAATACATCAATATCCCCTTATTCAGCCATACTACTCAGTTACCGATCATTTATTGTGTCTAGCTTTGCCTTCTTTGCCTTGCCCAAAAAGCATCACCTCCGATTTCAAACTGAATGCCATTTTCCACTTGTCCTCCCATCTTCCCAATTATGCCATCCTGCAGCCTCAATCTTTCTTCCATTCACTGTCAACCATATGAACAAATTTGTATCATTTGTATACTTCTTATTATGCCCCTATATTTTTAAGTCTAAGTTATTAACATTAAATCCAAAACAAAAAGGGACTGAGTATCAACTGCTGCTGAATCCCAGTGCTAACAAACTTCCAGTCCCAACAACATCTATCAACCTTTGCTTCCTGTCACTTAGTACCATGGTGGAGCCGAGATGCTTTGGGTAGCTTCACTGACACCAATCCTTTTCATCACTATTAGCCTAATTCATATCTTCTGGGAAAGACCTGAAGTCTTTACGCTGGGTTTTTTCTTCTAACTGTTATAAGCCTTTCTGGGGTCTACTCAAGATTTTCCATTTTTTTTTTTACTATTTGGAACTGTTATAGGTTTTCACAGGCAGGTTTAGTACGGCTAATCAGAGCTGGTGTTGTAGTCTGAGAAACTGACAGGCTCTGTGTGCTTGGGGACTGCTGAATATTTAAAGATGCATTCTCAGTTTCCTGATTGATTTTTGTTTTCTTCTTTCAACTCCTTGGGTGGCTCTGGCCTTTATAGAATTGAATTTTTCTTCAGGTTGCACCCACTGTTACTAATGAGTGACAGCAGTGCCCATTGCTGCCAGCGTTTTATAATAGATAACTCACTTAAATCTACAGATGTCCACTTCTAGAACCATTACACCAATACTATATGCAGATATTAGTAGAAGTTGCTGAAATCATATGGGGGAGGAACCCCACATAAAATCTTTGGCAGGATATAGGATCATTCTTGAATAGTACATTGGTTTATTACATATTACTTTATAACTAGGTACAAAATATTTAAGATACATGATTGTCTCTTGAAACACCAGGCTCAACAGTTAGTTTACATTACAATTATTGAAACATTCACGAAAAAACTTTGTAACAAACAAAGCTGGTCCACATTGGTTAGTTCTTCCTAGAAGCTCCACCTGTCAGAATATGAAGTATTGCTTATCTCATAACATCAGTTAACTCTTAAGTGTTATGCAACATCGCCCAAATAATTTTAGATCCAGTTTGGTTCTGACCCTTGAACTCTGAGGCTGTTGTTTGTTAAATCCAATTTGCCATGTTGACTCAAACCATTACATTTCAATGCTACTTATCACAAAAAATACTTCAAGTTCATCTGACATGAACTTCCCTCAACAAATAAATGTTGGCCTTCTTCGATTAATTTATAGTCTCCTAACCTCAGGTTTGCTGTGTCTCTCAGCATTGATTCCAATAACTTTCCCACAACCAAAAGGTAAACTAACTGGCCTAGGATTATCCATTCTTTGCTTTTTAAAGAATAAAACATTGGGAGGCATCCAATTTTCTTCCTGTTGACAGCACACTAAAATTACAATAATTAGCAGGCAACACAATGTTTGCTGCTGGCTAACAATGATTTGAATGGGTATAAGTTAATCATAAATCACAATCCTTTTCAGAGACTAGCCAATGTAGCCCCTACTGTGTTTACACTGTCTATCTATCTATCTGGAACACTGAATTTTCCGTCCGAGAGAGCAATACAGAGTCAGGTGGATTTTCTCCTCAAAAATGTATTTTAATGTGTATAACATGGGTAGCAATCTCTGCAATCTCAAAGCCTTTAAATTATTTGCAGATAGGTCAATAATATGAGGGACTCTGGCTTGTCTCAAATCAAAACAAGTGAATTCTTTCAAGAAAGACTTGTGCAACTCTTCTCCAGAATCACACAAAAAGGTGTGATCCCCAAATTTAGAAAGTATAGTTGTGACAGCGCCACACCAATACTGAAGTTGTAGTGTAAACACCCAATAAAAGTGCTCAATCTACAGAGAAGATAGACAAAAGGGGAGTTTCTCTTTTGAATAGATCTAAAGCCCACATAATTAGAGAAATCCAGATATTCTTCAAATGGTGAAGAAATTAAATCTGCTAAAATCTGCTATCAGCATTTCCAGCTGAGAGCACAGATAGGCCTCCTGAAGGTCCAACGGCAACTACTCCAGAAAGATTTTTGCCTGTTTTTAATTCACTTGTGAGACATTAATGTTGCAGGCTGGCCAGCAATTATTGCCCATTCCTAGTAGCTATTGAGAAGTTTGTGGTGACCTGAATTGTTGAACTGCTGCAGACCATTCGCTGTAGTGTGACAATGCTATCACTTTAAGAGGTTATTTTGGCTTTCTTGTGGAGACAGGTTGTAAGGCAGAGGTATAGAGCTGTCTCTAAGAAAGTAAACAGTCTGTGATGTCTTGGGTACTTTTTTAAAGTTGGATCAATGGAAACAGCCTGGGTGGGGCCAGCTCTCAGACCAGGTTTTCTAGTTTTTGTAAAAAGGCTTTTAGGTTTAGTTTTAAGTAGAAGCCTTTGGGATCTCCAAACAGTTGGAAGCTTCAGTAAATGTCTCCTAGCTGCTATTTTCCTCAGTTTTCTCTTGATGTCTTTTGTCCTCCTGGATTGAAGAACTGCATGTGATAATCTATCTGAATTTGCCTGTTTGTCAAGGGATGTGTTTATGTTACTATACAGATACAGTTAATTAGCAACAGCTACTGTATCAATTATTCAGTTAAGTTTACCTTTTGTGTAAACTATTGTGTTTAAATGTATTATGTTTTGCCTAATGTAGAGTAGTTTAACCAGTCACATCGCATCTGGAACACAGCACTTCACATCTACCTTTAAAATAAGACAAAGTTAGGGTCTAGCCTACCTTCTTAAAATATTTTGAGGGGGTGTGGTCCATAACAGTGGGGAGACCCACAACGCCATTAGGGAGGGAACTCCAGGGATTTGACCAAGTGACACTGAAGGAATGGTGAGATTTTCCAAATCAGAATGGTGACCAATTTGAAGGAGAAGTTGCAGGTGGTGGTGTTCCCATGTATTTGCTGGCCCTGCCTTTCTTGACAGAAGTGGTCATGTCTTTGGAAGATGTTGTCAAAGGACCTTTGGGGGATTTTGTCAGTGCACCTTGTAGACAGCAGCATTCATTGAATGAACAGCGTTTTTTTCACACTGTACTTGGGACATTTCAGACTCAGATGAGTGAGATGAAGCCATGTGGATTGCAACCAAGAAAATCAGATAATCTGAGTTTAAATTCAGCTCAAGTGAGTATTATGAATGCAGCCTCCTCAATGCAAGTGGCATCAAATCCATCCCATCCCCAGAAAAAGTTAAAAAAGGAATATAGCCCTGCTATTGAGCAGTGGTGGAGGGAATGGATAGTTGCCAATCCAGCTGGCTGTTTTGTCCTGAATTATATCAAACACAAGTCTTATTGGAGTTGCATTCATCCAAGCAAGTGGGGAGTATTCCATCACCCTCCTGATCTGTGCCTTGTAGTTGGTGGACAGGTGATGAACGTTGAAATCCCCCCCTCCAGCGTACATTTTGCATCCTTGCCACCCACAGTCTTTCCTCAACATGGAGGAGTACTAATCCATCAGCTGAGGGAGGATGGTACTTGGGAATCAGCAGTAGGTTTCCTTGCCCTTTAACCTGATGCTATTTGACTTCATGGGATGTGGAGACAATTTTCAGGACTCCCAGGACAACTAATTCCTGATGGTATATCATTATGCTGCCACATCTGCTGGGTCTGTCCTATTTGTGGAACAGGACATAACCAAGGGTGATGATGGTGATGTTTGGGACATTGCCATAGAGCCATAGAGATGTACAGTATGGAAACCGATTCTTGGTCAAATTCATCCATGCCAAACAGATATCCTAAGTTAATCTACTCCCATTTTCCAGCCTTTGGCCCATATCTCTCAAAACCCTTCCTATTCATATACACATCCAGATACCTTTTAAGTGTTGTAATTGTACCAGCCTTCACCACTTGCTGTGGCAGTTCATTCCATACACGCACCTCCCTCTGCATGAAAATGTAGCTCCTTAGGTCCCTTTTAAATCTTTCCCCTCTCCCCCTAAATCTATACCCTCTAGCTTTCGACTCCCCTACCCTGGGGAAAAGACCTTGAATTTTCATCCAATCTCTGCCCCTCATGGCTTTATAAACTGGTATAACAAGTCACGCCTCAGCCTCCAACACTGGGGAGAAAATAACTCTAACTATTCAGCCTCTCTCTGTAGCTCAAACCCTCCAACCCTGGCAATATTCTTGTAAATCTTTTCTGAACCCTTTTAAGTTTTACAACATTTTTCTGATAGGAAGGAGACCAGAATGTGACCTCACCAGTAGCCTGTACAGCTGCAACATGATCTCCCCATTCCCATACTCAACGCACTGACAAATAAAGGCAGGTGTACCAAACATCTACCTGTAATTCCACTTTCAAGGAACTATGAACCTGCACTCCAAGACCCCTTTGTTCGGCAACACTCCCAGGACCTTACCATTAAGTGTAGAAGTCCAATCCTGATTTGTCCTATCAAAATGTAGCACCTCACATTTATCTCAATTGGAATCCATTTGCCACTCCTCAGCCCATCTGTTCAAGGTCCCATTGTACTCGGAGGTAACTTTCCTTGTTGTCCACTACACCATCAATTTTGGTGTCATCTGCAAATTGACAAATCGTACCTTCCAAAAGCACATCCAAATCATTGACATAAATGACAAAAAAGCAGTGGATACAGCACCGATCCCTATGGCATACCAGGGATCACAGGCCTCCAGTCTGACAAGTAACCCTCCACTACCACCCTCTGTCTCCTACCTTCTAGCTAATTTTGTATTCGAATGGCCAGTTCTCTCTGCAGTCTATGTGCTCTAACCTTGTTAAGCAGTCTGCTCTGCGGAGCCTTGTCAAATGCCTTATTGAAAATCTTGGACCCCATTTACCACACCCTGAGAAAAAGAATAGGAAATCATATCACCATAGGAAATGACATTACCACAGGAAATGACATCACCAACCCAAAGAAACCCAAACACATAAATAGAGAGCAGGAATCATCAGCAGTGCTTCATCCGGAGGTTCACTGAAGATGTTACCTAGTATGGTGATGAAACATCTGAACATGAATCTCCTAGCTCAGCGAGCAAACCTACATCTGTAATATCACATCCACAGCACTGTGACTGACTCTCAAAAGCCTGCTCAAATAGCCTAGCAATCCACTCAGTTGTATCAATCACTACAAATTCTCAACAAAGAAATGAAACCATGTGGATCACCTAGTATCAAGCTAGGCACTAGAAATGACAATGACAGAAAAGACTTGTCAACCTGCAAAATCCTACTTACTATTACCTCTGGAATAGTGCCAAAATTGGGAGAGGTTTTCCCACAGACTGGTTAAGCAATAGTCTGTCATAGTCATACTCATAGAATTATACCTTGCAGTCTATTTGGAATTCAGTAAGGCATTTGACAAGGTTCCACATGATAGACTGTTTAACACTGCAAATTACTCATTTGATATCTTCATCATTTCTTCTGTCTCCAACAATACTTCTCCAATTTGCTCCTTGATCAGCTGCATCACTCCCTCAATAGTCTATCTGCTGCCTATGGAACTTTAATAAACTTACTGGTTTATTTCCTGATCATTAATTGCAACAAGGCATGATTAGTCATGGTCAAACAGCAGCTGTTGAAGTTCCCAATTTGCTGCTGCTCAATAGCGCATGCTGTGTGTTTATGCTGTGGTCAGGAGCATTGTAGTATTGCACCCATACTTTGTAATGAGTTGTGATGTTTGTCAGGCTGCATGGGATGAACTCCTGGTGCCTGATGTTTGCCTACTGGGTGCTGCTTGCTAGTTGTCTAATGACTCATTCATAACTTCCTCTTGGGTGAATAAGGAAGATGTACAACTATTCAATAACTAAGTTTTTCCATGCTGAATGATAGAAGTTAAGAACTGAGTCAATCTACTTTGCAGACTTGCTAGTTTGGTACCTAGACCAAGGTATTAAATGAGTTATTTGCAATGTTCATCAAGGAAGTAGACATTACCAAAACTACAGTAACCAAAGAGATTGTTGAGATACAAAGTGATAACGAGGTGGCATGGAGAGGTCACCTGGTCTGATTTGAATGTATCCTAGGTAGCTGTGGAAATTGAGAAAATTGAAAAGATGTTGGGTAAATTGAAGGGAAAAAATGTGGGAACAAGATAAACCTAGCAATTGGAGATCAGTTGGTAGAAATGTTAGCCTTTAGAATTAATCTGCAAGAAAAGTTAACAGCTTGGATAAGCATGGATTTAATTTAAAAAATTAAGGAACAATTCTATTCTCTAATTTGAGGTTTTTGATTGAGGTATGTGCAATTTTCTCTTAATTGGCAGGGATACATTGCACTTTTTAAAAGTTTGCGTGACCAAAGTTTTAGAACACTTTCAAAGAACAAGCAGTTTTCACAGATTTTGCAATTAAAAGCCTTTCCAAACTCAGGTAGTAATAGGAAGACACTGCAATTTTGAGACTGAGTGTTAGATGAAAACACAAATCCTTTGAAAAGGTTCACACTTATCAATGTTCATAAAAAAATTCTTACATCTGGCACATGGAAAACATAATTAGACATAATACTGAAAGTGTCAAAAGAAAGCAAAATTACAATTCTGCTTCATCTGGCATCTTAACAAGGGCTAAAGCCTGGGATTTATTAGCAAGTGTACTCTCTAAAAACTTGGCTTAATTAGCCTTAGATTGACCTCAGGGCATATTGAGATCCTATACCCACATTACATGCTTAAGGAGTGCCTTAAGCAAGGCAGATTAAATTCCACTCCACTTAGAAGTCACAACCATCCTCCAAAGTAAAAACTATTCACAATAGCAGTCCAAATCATCTTTAATAGATGAAAGATCAATGTCTGCTGTGTCACTAATAATGGGAGGAAATGGCCGTTCCATACAGTGGCAACCTCTTTCCATTCAAAATACAAACTTCGAAATATATAATGGAAATACAGCAAGAGGAAAATGCATGACTCTAAATTGAGAACCGAACTATACTTGCACACACTGGTTTAGTATAGGTTTCTGTAGTTTGATTGATGGTAGGGTCTCTGCTTCTCAACCTGTTCTGGAGATGTTATAACATGTCTGAATAAATTAGCCTATTGTCTAACACCATTTTTCTTGAAAGCTGTACTTATGATAGGATATCAACCAGCAACAATGTGCTTCCTCCAAATAAACACTGTCCCTTCAACTTAATTTTTATTGAAGTCTTATCTTCTACTTCTAAGTCTGCATTACACTTTTTCTGACTTCAAATGTTATTTGTAAATTAATAAATAAAGATACATCACAGAATTGCGACATAGTAATGTGCTGAGACTGAGAGGGGTACCCAAGTTCAGATCTGACACCTCAGTGACATTAACAATCATATTTGTCCAATAAAATGTAAGATATGGTCCCAAACAAGGATTACATCTTTATTTAAACTGAGCCACACATACACATGACCACACCCCACACTTCCCCACCCCAAAAAAAACACACTAATACTGACTAAGAGACCAGTTTTGATTCTTCACAAATTTGCAAGTCACCTTTTGGTAGGCAGTATTAATCTTCTGTGTATTGCACAACGTTTTCACACAGAGGGTGGTACACATATGGAATAAGCTGCCAGAGGAAGGGGTGGAGGCTGGTACAATTGCAACATTTAAAAGGCATTTGGATGGGTATATGAATAGGAAGGGTTTGGAGGGATATGGGCCGGGTGCTGGCAGGTGGGACATCCGGTCGGCATGGACGGGTTGGACTGAAGGGTCTGTTTCCATGCTGTACATCTCTATGACGAACTTCCTACAAACCAGGTATAGGTGGAATTGTAGATCGGTCCATAACTTTTCATGTACTCCCAGACAACAGAGCATGTTAACACAGATGACAATAAAACATAAATCATATCTTGCAAGATGCTGTAAAATTAGCAAGACCTGCTAATTTATGGGCGGCACGGTGGCATGGGCGGCACGGTGGCACAGTGGTTAGCCCTGCTGCCTCACAGCGCCAGAGACTCGGGTTCAATTCCCGCCTCAGGCGACTGACTGTGTGGAGTTTGCACGTTCTCCCCGTGTCTGCGTGGGTTTCCTCCGGGTGCTCCGGTTTCCTCCCACAGTCCAAAGATGTGCAGGGTCAGGTGAATTGGCCATGCTAAATTGCCCGTAGTGTTAGGTAAGGGGTAAATGTAGGGGTATGGGGTGGGTTTCGCTTTGGCGGGTCGGTGTGGACTTGTTGGGCCGAAGGGCCTGTTTCCACACTGTAATCTAATCAATCTATCTAATCTATCTAATCTAATCTACCTAAATTGTTACTTTAAACAGTTTGGCATTTTAATCATTTAGTTTCAACACATAGATCACTTCCATAAAATATGTAGATTTTTAAAATTGTAACTGAAATTTTGAGATGTAGCGTAACAATTTAAAGTATTTAAGTCTTGTATTGCATACACTTCCAATCAACTTTGCCATTAGCAGTTTCTATGTCCACACTGATGCTAATGTAAGCTTGTCATATTTTATTTACAGTTTCCCTGTAGTGGAAATATTGCAAGTTAGGCTGCATCGACTATAGGTATGGACGTAAGAATGTGCAATAAAGATATAAAAAAGATAAGAACAAGCCACTTTAAAACGGGAAGATACTTACCCTATTATCTATCCCTATTTTATTTAAGAACTACACTTCTCATATACAATGCCATGGGAGATCAACTAGTATGTATTAAACAAAGAATGCTGAGAAACCCAGCAGATCTGGAAGCATGTAGAGGAGACAGAGAAACAGGGTTTAGTTGAGTTGCGTTCTGAAGAGTCATACCGAACTCGAAACGTTATCTGTTTCTCTCTCGCCAAACGCTGCCAGACTTGCTGGGTTTTTTCAGCATTCTGTATTGGTTTCATATTTCCAGCATCCGTAGTATTTTGTTTTTATTCTAATATATATCAAACAGCCCATAAACTATAATTAAATTTGCGCACTCTTCGTAATTACGAACAATAACGCAAATCAAGTAAATATTCAGCATCCGCGAGACACGTTGTTACAACACGTTAACTAGTACATAATACATTTTTGTTCATTATCTAAGAAATAAATTTCACGTTTAATTATTTCCACTCAACACCAACTCTTAATAAGGTCATCATATTGAATTTCTATCGAAATTGTCCATTGATACAAGGTCACGTAACGTGTGGTCTTACAGCTGTGTTGCCATGGTAAAGCTAAAGTCAACTAAAGTCTTATGACAGAATAAGCTGTTTTCATCGCATTGTTTCAACATCCCCTGCATCGTTGTAATGTAAACCGATCCAGTCTCGCCTTGGTTTCTATTGTTATTACATATTCTGAAACTACTAAACCGGACCCAGCACCTGAATTGCACTATGTCTAAGCCAGCAAAAGAACACAGCGTCCCCGCGATGGCAATTGCTTTTACCTCTGTGTCCACAAAATGCAGGCGATAACTTCCACTCATCCGACATGCAGTGTTATGCTGGGTTTTGATGTTTTCAGCTGCTTGTGTGTCGGGTGAACCCGGGAAACGCGGCTTCCCGTTAAAGAGCTGTGCCTCAGGAAACGGGGATTTTGCAGGGAGAGTGAGCTGTGTATACGGACCTGCCTGTCTATCTCTGTCTGGCTCCGCTCCACCACTGGAACAGCAGCAGCAGCCGCGGGGGCGCGCGCACGGTGTCTGGCACGTGACGCGAGGCGCCGGGCACGCGCGTGACCAGCCATGGAACGTTGTGCTGGCAGGCTGCAGCTCCGAGCTGGCTGCAAGCGGGAGTCTCCGTGTGTGTATCTCCCTCATGTCGCCGCATCGCTAACTGCACCGGCAGAAATCTTCGGACTGACCACTTGATGCGGACGGAAGGCGCACCCGGATCCCATGTCCCTTTTGAGCAAGGCAGGGTGGTATTTCGCGAACGCCAACCTTGCATTAAAATAGGTCACATCTCCGAACCGAAATGAGGGATTTTGTCACTTCCAATCAGCGGGATTGGAGATTCCACAAGCCTCTGTCATGCTTTGTGCAACCACTCTTGAGGCTGCTGCTGCTACTGGATAGTAGTACAAAATCAAGGTCTTGATTGTAACCTTTATTGTATACAGTGGATGCATTCATCCCATATAACCTCTTCCCGTTATCTAGGTGAGACATCTGCGGTTTAGCGAAATAAGGATTACGCACATAAAGAACATAAACCCAGGACTGAAATATTATAACGTTATCGCCCGCAGCCAGATTATGTTCTCAGTATCAATAATTTTGAATGGCCTCCCTTTCTGCATGATATTTTGAAAAGGTGTGGGTCTTTTGAGAGAGCTGGCAGGACATCTGCTCCTAGACTTCACCCAATGCTACTGAAAATGAGCAGACATTTTTCGCCTTGCCTTTTTCGCTGGAATTTGTACCCTCAAGCCACAATTCTATGCTTGGCCCCCAACCACTTACGAACTCAGAGCCCTAAAGTGCTGTTCCAGAGGCAGCCTACGAAAACATTGATAATAATTTGGATCTTATCTATCACTTGGAGTAACGTGCCTGTAAAAATCTAAATTCTCGGGGTCATATTTGCGCATTCCTGACAATAACAACAGATCATAAATCAGCTATAAAGCATTTAAACACTAACAAGCAAGTAACAATGAAAAAAAGTGTATTTTTAAAAGTTACAAGTACAAAAAAATTTGTGCCACTGAACGCATACTTTTAATTCTTTCAGCAGCTACTTTGAACGCCAACTAAGAAACTAGAAATAGGGGAGTGACATAATAAAACATGAACTACTTACATACTTAAAATTACCACAAAATTAACTTATACGAAATAATTTTTGTACATAATATATCCAACAGCATTTTCTATTAAACGTCTGTACCCTCTTCAATTAGTGATGATACTGAAACTGTTCCTGTGGCAGCTGAAGACACAGCAGGAAACACTGTATATACAATTCCCAGGATAGATAGTTTCTGATTAATCTGGCCAGAGATGTCATTAGATACCTCTGGAGCAGGTGGGACTGGAACCTGGGCATTCTAACACAGAAGTAAGGACACCACTACAGTGTCTTAAGTGCCCCTAATCAGTTTTTAGGCACTTGTTTTAATTAGTCTGTTCAGAAATGTTCTTACACAAGTTCAGGCACAGGAGACCACCACTGCATTATAAGAGTCCTCCATTTGCACTGTATACTGTGAACTGGTTCTGTGCTAATATCCTATAGTTAAAGCTGTTGGCATGCATCTAACTGTAATTGATATATGTTTTACTCCAAGTTCATGGTCAGAAAAGTTCTATTGCTTTTAACACAAGGTAAAGCATGACCTTCCTAACTTTGCTGAGATGAGTTTTCAAGGGATTATTTCAGAGAAAAAAGAGAAATAAACAGAATTACAAACAAAATCCATCTCAGAAATGAATATACTTAATGACCCAGCCTCAACTTTTTTGTGGTGAAGAATTTCACAGATTCACTATTCTCTGAGAAAAAACGTTCTCTGCATCTTTGCCTTAATTGGCTGAATCATTACTCTGAGATTATGCCTTCTAGACTAGACTAGGTCCTAGACTCTCCTGCAAAGTAAAGCAACTTCTTAGCATCTACCAAATCCCCTAAGAATCTTACATGTTTCAATAAGGTTATCTTTCATTTACCTAAACACCAACGAGAACAGAGTCTACTCAACCCCACCTCATAAGAAAATTCTTCCAATCCCAGAATAAAGTTAGTGAACTTTCTCTGGACTGCTTCCAATGCCAATATATCTGTCCTTAGTTGAAGGGACAGTATTTTAATTGTGGTCTGACTAATGCCTTGTCTAGTTTCAGTAAGATCTTCATAATGCTCCTTCCCTTTGAAATAAAAGCCAATATTTCACTTGCCTTCCTTATTATCTGAACTTCAAAGCCAGCTTTTTATCGTTCAAGCTCATGAACCCTCAGATTCCTCTGCAATGCAGTTTTCTATTGTGTTTCTCCACTTTAACGGTATTCAGCACCTATGTTCTTCCTGTCAAAGTTCACAATCTTTCACTTTCCCATATTATAGTTCATCTGCCAAGTTTTTGCCCATTCACTTAGCCGATCTATATCCCTCTGGAGGCTCTTTGTGTCATCCTCAACAATCATCATTCTTATCTATTTTGTGTATTCTGCAAACTTGGTAATTGTACATTCATTTTCATAATCTAATCATAAGTATATATTGTAACACAGGCATTAATTACTGCAGCACTCAACTAGTTACACATAGCCATCCTGAAAAATACCCTTTATTCCCACTTTCTGTCTTCTAATAGTTAGTCAACTTCCATCCATGCTAATAAACCACTCCAAACACCATGGACTCTTGTCTTATTAAGTAGCCTTTCCATGAAGCCTAACAAGATCTCTCACTGTATTTTAACAAAATCACCTCATTAGCTACCTATCCCACATCTACTTTCAGAACTAGATTATCTACTTGACTCTGAAGTGAATCTTTCGTTTTATTGCTAAATGCAAGTTGTATCAAGTATTTTTGGAGGGATTCTTGCTGTGAGGCCTAATGAGATTTCTCACAAGAACTCACTAAATCTACCTTGTTAAATGCCTCTTTGCTCTGATGGTGTCCCTCATGTTTGATTCAAGCCCCCTCTTACCAGCCTCTTTCTTAGAACAATTTGCCACTCACTGGGTATCCTCTAAAAGACCAGCATCCCTTGCACTGATACCATGTTCACGAGGCTAGTGGGCAACCTGGAAAATGTTGTCAAATTAGCATTGCCCCTCTCAGCATAATAATGGAACTACAGCCACAAAGCCACGCTGCTCACAGCACATAGCCAGCATGGTTGACAATCCCTCAAAACCCCATTCTCATATCCAAGTCATTGATTAACTAACAGGCCACATAGTTTTTTCTGTCCTTATATACATCCTGTCTAAACACAATTTCTGAATCACCCTACTCTGTCCCTAATGACCACTGGAGGCCTGAATCTTGTCTACTTGCGGAACGCTTCAGAAAACATCTCCGAGGCATGTGCACTAAACAACCCCAACGCCCCATGGCCAGACACTTTAATCCCCGCACCCCCCTCCCCCCAACTCCACCAAGGACATGCAGGTCCTGGGCCTTCTCCACCGCCAAACCCTTACCACCCAAAGCGTGGAGGAAGGACGTCTCATCTTCCACTTTGGGACCCTCGAACCACATGGAATCAATGTGGATTTTACCAGTTTCCTCATTTTCCCTGCCCCCATCTTATGCCAGATCCAACCTTCTAATTCGGCACTGCCCACTTGACCTATTCTACCTGTCTAACTTCCTTCCCACCTATCCGCTCCACCCTCCTCTCTGACCCATCACCTTCACCCCCAAATTCATCTACCCATTGCATTCCCAGCTCCCTTCCTTCCAGTCCCACCCCCTCCCATTTATCTCTCAGCCCCCTTGGGCCACTCCCTCATTCCTGATGAAGAGCTTATGCTCAAAACTTCGATTCTCCTTCTCCTCAGATGCTGCCTTTCCAGCACCAAATTCTTTGACTCTGTATCTTGTCATTGTCCAGGACATCACACACATGCAAGAAAATAATCTCAGAAACCCTGATCATTTGTTGTGCTAACATTGGAGAGAGTACCCCAGAAAGGATTCCAAGATAGCACTCTAACTCTGATGTGGAGGGGCTGGTGTTGGATTGAGGTGGACAAAGTTAAAAATCACACAACAACAGGTTGTAGTCCAACAAGTTTATTTGGAAGTACTAGCTTTTGGAGCACTGCTTCTTCATCAGTAACTGTAACTCCACAAGGATTCATCAGATATTGATATATTGTTTGTGATATAAATGGTACATTACCCAAATTCCAAAATAATCTGTTTTAGACAAATACCTTGCTTTCATACACGTTCTAAAAGTGGCACAGCACCTGTTAACCCTGGTCTCACCACTTCTTATCTTCCCAGGTGCTTTCTTATCTCTTCCCCATAGCCTATGTTTCATTCCTGGTGTGGGATCATGTTCAAATCACGAGCGAAATCGGTGACTGGCGAAAATAACCTCTTTATTCAGCAATGACAGCACAAGTTCGAGGCCGCAATAGAATTCCAAAATACAGTTCTTACAAGAGCCCCTTTATACACAGTTCTTACATATCATTAATATAGTTTTACATTTTCATTTATAGTACACAATGGCTTGAAGGGTTTCTGCCCTGGGAGACAGGAGGTGGGTTAAAATGTGCAAAATGCTAGCTGCTACTTCTGATGGGATGTCTGACCAGCCTGCTTGCATAATTAGGATGTGTTCGTCCTTTTGTCTTTTTAATTAATAAATGTTAGTAAAGATACTAGGTCTATATGCTCTAAATAGGTTAGCAATTGGAATAAAGGATATTAAACTGATTACTGCAGTGGGTTATGAGATTTATTACTATTTGTTGGTATGAGTTTCATTTATTTGTGCAATTTCATGCAAGCGCTGTTTTGTAGGTTAGTTTCTTAAACAGATAATAGCCCAGTTAAAAGATCTTTAATCTATTCAGGTCCAGGACTTGGTTGGTAAGGGCTGATTAATATATAATGTTTTGTGGAGACTTATGGGGATGGTATTGTTCTATACGCTGAGGTAAATACTGCTTGTAGCAGGGGCTGTAAAGTGGGAATGCAGTGATGGATTTGAAAGGGCTGTTTCTAAATTTGGTTAACACAAAACTGCAGTTTAATGAATGAATAAATGAAACAGTGTTGTAGCAAATAATGGGTTAGTAAAAGATTATGAATGAATGAAGGGAAATCCGGTATTAATGAATATTGCAAGCTGGAGAGTGAGTTAATAAAGACAGCTGAGAACACAATATCTCACACTACCCTTGATTAAAACCTGTTGCTTTGTCTTTCCCAGTGCAATACAGGGTAGTCCCCACATTCCACTTCCAAATAAAGCTTCAGGGTTAATGCTGATTCAGCTAGATTGCATTTTATCCGAAATTTCATCTGTATCAGCTTCTGTGCATGTTTTTGCGGTTTAACAAACTTTTCTTTTAACCTGACTACTTTATTGAAAAAGAATAAATGAGAAATTAATTCTTAAATGATTGATATAATTATTGCTTATCATTTAACTAAAACTCTCTATCTTATTCTAATCCCAGCTGGAACTTTATGTGGATTTACAGAGTAACACATGCATTATCCAAATTTCCCCCGAACACAATCCACAACTGTCTGCTGCATCCAGCTCCGATCTACTGGAGCCTGGAGTCAGGTCCTACTTGGCTTGTGACATTCAATTCAACTGCGCTCTGTCATGGCATGGAGATCTTCCCCCTCCCCAATATTCTCATCCACCTCCTTGGAAGCCCGCTCCTGTTCCCCCAATTCCTCAGCAACTATCCCATTATCTACTTCAGTTGTTCAGCAAACATCATGCCAGGACGATGTGCCAAATTCTATCTGCACTATAGTGGAGACCCTCGCACTCCCCCAGATCGCTCCCCAAACCACTCTGAGCTGCAGACCACAGCTACATCAGCCTGATCGTTCGCTCTGCCACAGCCCTTGTTGAAGTGAGGGCAGTACTGTACATGCATTCTGTATCAATGACGGAATTGCAAAATGGTGTCATGAGCAATCGCCGCAGTGGGCAGCCCTTCTTCCCTCGTCACCAAACCCTTAACTGCTACTTGTATACAAGAGTGATCCAGGATGTGGCAGCTGCCAGAGTAGTGGCCACATCCCTCCCAGAATTGGTAACAGTGATCACAGATCACCTGCACTTGAATGAAAGGGAACCCCTGCCTATTGGTGATTTCTTTGAGGAGAAAGTGAAGAGAGTAGTGGCCACATCCCTCCCAGAATTGGTAACAGTGATCACAGATCACCTGCACTTGAATGAAAGGGAACCCCTGCCTATTGGTGATTTCTTTGAGGAGAAAGTGAAGAATGCAGATGCTGGAGATCAGAGCTGAAAATGTGTTGCTGGAAAAGCACAGCAGGTCAGGCAGCATCCAAGAAGCAGGAGAATCGACGTTTCGGGCATGAGCCCTTCTTCAGGAATGAGGAAAGTGTGTCCAGCAGGCTAAGATAAAAGGTAGGGAGGAGGGACTTGTGGGAGGGATGTTGGAAATGCATCGTTGCAAGAGGATTCGCAGTAGGTTAAAGGGTTATAGAGAGTGGGCAGGAAAGTGGAGTTGAGACCGAGATGAGATCAACCCTGATCATATTAAATGTCACAGCAGGCTCAAGGGGCTGAATGGCTTACATCTGCTCCGAGCTTTTACGTTCCTATGTTCTCCAGCTCCTGTTTCGTATGTTTTTATTCTTACAAACAGTGGGAGCATAATATAGCGACTTCCATGCCAGGAGTATACATCTGGTATAGGAACTTGTGGGCAGAGATTGCTACATGTTTAACACTCGCAAAACAGGCACAGTGAGTTCTCCCAAAGAATGAGATATTTCAATGATTTCAAATTTGGCAGCATAAGAAAAAGTCACTTATTAATTTAAGCCATTTGCGAAAAAAGCTTGAATGTTGTAACGTTGGTCCTTTTGACTTTGGCTCCCTACCAAGCCAGGGGGGAGAGGAAAGTACTCTTGATTGACACTGATGCCACATTGTACTTCCATGGTCATTTCAACGGTGCAGTCAAAGCTGAACATATGAACTAAAAGCACTAATTGAACATATTATTACAACATGGACCCAATTCCATTCTGGGAAGCGTGCTTTTGTTGACCTGTTAGTGAAATAGCACAATATCCAAGGGCAAAGGATTAAGAACAGAATGAGACCATTCGGCCCTCTGAGACTGCTAAGCTGTTCTTTAAGATCAAGGATAATCAGGGTGTCGGCTCAACTTCACTTTCCTGTCTGGCTCCCTCCTAACACCCAATTGTCGCGAGCTCAGCCTTGAACAAATTCAATGACACACCCCCGCGGCTTTTTGGTGAAGAGAATTCCATTGATTAATAAAGGGTATTCATATTCTTAAAGAGTGTCCCTGAGCTTTACAAAAGGTATATCTTCCCAGTGCCCGCCCTCTCGAGCCCTCTCTGGATCTCATGTGTTTCAATAGCATGAGCTCTCATTTTTCTAAACTCCACTGGTGCAGGTCTAACCTCTGCAACCTTTCCCCATTCAATAACTCCCTCATCCTCAATGAACTGTTCTGAATGAAATGGTATCTTTTTTCCAAATAAGGAAACCAATACTGCAGACAGCTGAAATAACTGCACGGAGGCCGGTATCCCATTATTAAGTCACCCTTTATTCACGTGTGCACAGTACATGGGCTCTGACCACCCCTAGAATGAGGAGACTCTCTGACACTCCTGTTTATATCTGTGAGCCAGGGCTCCCTGATTAGCTATCGCATTTCCAATGCCCCTCCCCCAAGTCCCTCCTCCCTACCTTTTATCTTAGCCTGCTGGACACACTTTCCTCATTCCTGAAGAAGGGCTCATGCCCGAAACGTCGATTCTCCTGCTCCTTGGATGCTGCCTGACCTGCTGCGCTTTTCCAACAACACATTTTCAGTATTGGTGATTTCTGCAATGTTGTGATATGGACCTGTCAGTGCCATGTTTGTGCAGTTGATGGCACCCTGCACCTGTGGGAAGCAAGCTACATTCTCAAATCCTATTGTCTGGCTCTTGTCCTTCACCCATCATCAGGAAACAACATGAACCGGTGTGATCTTGCACAGATAGCATCGGTTATTGTCCTGATGCATTTGTGGGTGCAAGACTGAGTGATCTCACACAGGGTCAGCCATCACTCCCTGGAAACTGCCAATTACATAGAACAGCCATCAGGGAAAGACTACCTCCCAGTCCTGCAGCCCTCACGTCCCTCTCCAACATAGTTCTATCAACCATTTCCCACATGGAGTAACACCCACCCCCGCAATATTGAGCTTTGCTTCCAACTTTTTTCCCTGTCCCCTGTCAACACCATAATGCCTTAATGATGCTCACCCTGGTCTTCTGCATTGCCAATGTTGAGACCATAGTGGTGGTTACAGCCAATATCTCCCCTCCATAGCCTACCATGCCCTACAAACCTGTTCTGTGTAGTCACAACATCCAGAACTTGCCCTGCCTTGACAAAATTTGCGATGCATGTTAGCACATTGGTAGTTATACTTTATATCTCGGCTTTCTTCCCATCACCTTCCTGGTCCCCACCAGAATGCTTTCCTTTGCTTTTCCCTACCAGCTTTGACTGCCAATTTTGGCAATGAACCCGTTTTGCCCCTACAACTCTGATTACACCCCCCCCACTGATCAATGCATACATCTCCACAACTGTGTTAGTCCCAGATCTATGATTAATTTTGATGGACAACCATGAGACATGACTGTTCAAAACTCTGATTGCTGTTTTTGTAAATCCCTAATGCATGGTACAAGATTCCCTTGACTGTTTGCAATGGTTCTACAGGTCTGATCATTGTCCACTCCCCAGACTGTTGCCAGACATATCTCCTGACTGTGAGCAGCACAAGCAATACAGCCACGCTCCTTGGCTGCATGTAGACTCTGCCCATTACTGACTGTACCAGGATTACCTAACAGAGAGCTGACTCCTCTTTAACAGGACTATGGACCAGCCACCCCACTCACATTCTGGCATAGAATCCCTATAGTGTGGAAGTAGGCTATTCAGCCCATCAAATCCACACCGACCTGCCAAAGAGCATCCCACCCAGACCCAGACCCAACCATCTACCCTCTTGTAACTGTGCAATTCTCATAGCCAATCCACCCAACCTACACATCCCTGGACAATATGGCATGGCTAATCCACCTAACTTGTGCATCTTTGGACTGTGGGAGGAAACCGGAGTACCCAGAGGAAACCCACACAGATGCGGGTAGAATGTACAAACTCCACACAGACAGTCACTCAAGGGTGGAATTGAAATACAGTCCCTGGAACTGACAGGCAGCAATGCTAACCACTGAGCTACCATGTTGTCTGAGGCCATGGCCATTTGGTTGAATGAATGACCAGTGCGTCAGTCACGAAGGCAAAGACACGTGGTGTAATTGGTAGATTTAAGTCTTGTTGTGCTGTACATTAAGATATCTGGATAGATCCTTATTGATAAGCATGACAAACAACCTGTCTGTGTGTTTACACAAATAAAATGTCAATATGGCAGTTCAAACTCTGCCTGAAATACCAAAATGCTAACATGCACGGCACAGTATGGCAAAGCATGTCATGGTTGTTGTAAGCATGCAGGTCAGCGCTAATTAAGCAAGCAATAAGAGGGAATGAAAATAGCCCTAAAATGTAATCTGGTCCAATTCAAGAACTGGATGCCTGTCTCTGTGTGCAAAATATTCTTGTAGCAACATTTCAATGGTAGGTGTCACTGCTCTCTGTAATTCTGGTCTGCAGTTTCTAAATACCCGACAAGTGGCTTGATGAGGTGATATGAATTCCTAATTGCTTCAATATTTTCACATGCTAATGTCCATGGACAAAGGATGCATAAGCGAAATTCCTATAATAGTTCAATGAATACTGTTGCATGGTGACCAACAAGGAAGCTCTTTACACCCAGGACTGAGCTGAAGTTTTCCAGTATCCACTCTAATTTCCATGTCAAGAATTCTCACCATCTATTTTTCTCTCAGCCAGTGGTGAGATGGGAGGTTATATAGAACGTAGAACAGTACAGCACAGTAGATGTTGTGCTGGCATTTATCCTACTGTAAGATCAGACTGAACTACATACCCTTCATTGTGCTGTCTTCGATGCACCTATCCAAGAGTCACTTAAATGTCTCTAATGTATCAGGCTCTACTACCACTGCTGGCAGTGTATTCCATGCACTCACCACTCTGTGTAAAAAATCTACCTCTGACATCTCCACTAAAACTTCCTCCAATTACCTTAAAATTGTGATAAACATTTCCCATGGAAAAAAGTCTCTGACTATTCACTCTATCTATGCCTCTCAACATCTTGTACACCTCTATCAAGTCACCTCTCATCCCTCTTCGTTTCAATGAGAAAAGTCCTAGCTCCCTCAACCTTCATAAGACATGCCCTCCAGTCCAGGCAGCATCCTGGAAAATCTCCTCTGCACCGTCTCTAAAGCTTCCACATATTTCCTATAATGAGGTGACCAGAACTGAACACAATATTCCAAGTATGGTTTAACCAGGGCTCTAGAGAGCTGCAACCTAACCGCATGGCTCTTGAAATCAATCCCCTGCACATGAAAGCCAACACAGCATATGCCTTCTTAATAACCGTATCAACTTGGGTGGCAATGTTGAGGGATCTACGGACATGAACCCCAAGATCCTTCTGTTCCTCCACACTGCCAAGGTTCCGGCCTTTAACCCTGTATTCTGCATTCAGATTCAACCTTCCAAAGTGAATGACATCAACTTTTCCAGGTTGAACTCCATCAGCCACTTATAAGCCCGGCTCTGCATCCTGTCAATGTCCTGTTGCAATCTACAACAGCCCTCTACACTATCTACAACTCCACCAACATTTGGGTCATCGGCAAACTTACTAATTCACCCTTCCACTTCCTCATCCAAATCATTTATAAAAATCACAAAGAGCAGAGGTCCCAGAACCAATCCCTGCAGAACACCACTGGTCACTGAACTCCAGGCACAATGCTTTACATCCACCACCATCCACGGTCTTCTATGGGCCAGCCAACTCTGTATCCAGACAGACAGATTTCCCTGTATCCCATGCCTCTTACTTTCTGA
The DNA here is from genome assembly GCF_004010195.1 of Chiloscyllium plagiosum. Classification (NCBI taxonomy): domain Eukaryota; kingdom Metazoa; phylum Chordata; class Chondrichthyes; order Orectolobiformes; family Hemiscylliidae; genus Chiloscyllium; species Chiloscyllium plagiosum. The sequence continues at coordinate 84,501,689 of NC_057712.1, read as the reverse complement.
ATGAGTCCACCATGGGGAACCTGATCAAATGCCTTGCTGAAATCCATGTACACCATGTCTACTGCTCTACTTTCATCCCATCTGGCCGAGGGGATTTATCTATCTTTATGATTTTTTCAAAATTTCAGCACGTCCTCCTTCCAAACATCAATCTGTTCTCGCATATCAGCCTGTTTCATGCTGTCCTCAGAAATGTCAAGGTCCCTCTCAGTAGTGAATACTAAAGCAAAGTATTCATTAGGACCTCCCCATCTCCTCCAACTCCAGGCGCAAGTTACCTCCATTCTCCCTGACTAGCCCTACCCTCACTCTGGCCATCCTTTTGTCCCTCATATAAGCATAGAATACCTTGGGGGTTTCCTTAATCCTACCCGCTAAAGTTTTTAATGCTCCCATTCTAGCTCTCCTAAATGGATTCTTCAGTTCCTTCCTGGCTACCTCGTAACCCTCTAAAGTCCTGTATGATCCTTGTCTCCTCAAACTTAAGTAAGCTTCCTTCTTCCTCTTGACTAGATGTTCCACATCTCTTGTCACCCAAGGTTCTTTCAACCTTCCATCCCTTCCATGCCTCAGTGGGACAAAACTGTCCAACATTATCAGCAAGTGCTTCCTAAACAACCGCCACATTTTTGTTGTGCATTTCCCTGAGAAAATCTGTTCCCAATTTAGGTGTCCCAGTTCCTGCCTAATAGCATTGTAATTCCCTCCCTCCCCCAATTAAATACTTTCCTATACTGTCTGCTCCTATCCCTCTCCACGAATATGGTAAAGGTCAGGGATTTGTAATCACTATTATTGAAATGCTCTCCCACCGAGAGATCTGACACCTGGCATGGTTCGTTATCAAGCACAAAACCCAATATTGCATCCCCTCTAGTCTGCCTATCAATATTGAGTCTGGAACCCTTCCTGGACACACCTGACAAAAACTGCTCCATCTAAACTAATTGAACTAAGGAGGTTCCAATCAATATTAGGAAGTTAAAAGTATCCATGACAACAACCCTTATAATTCTGCAACTTTCCAAAATCTGCCTCCCAATCTGTTCCTCCATGTCTCTGTTACTATTAGGGAATTTGTAGAAAACTCCCATTAAAGTGACTGCAGCTTTCCTGTTTTTGACTTCCATCAATACTGCCTTGAGAGACAAACCCTCCTTACCAACCTCCCTTTCTGCAGCTGTGATACTATCCATGAATTTCAATGCCACTCCTCCACCTCTTATCTTCCCCCCTATTCCTTTTGAAACATCGAAACCCTGAAACATCCAACAACCATTCCTGTCCCTGTGATACCCAAGTCTCTGTAATGGCCACAACAACATAGTTCCAAATACTGATCTATTCTTTGAGTTAGTCACCCGTATTCCTGATACCTCTTGCATTAAAATAGAAACACTTTAACCCATCACGCTAACTGCACCCTTGCCCTATCCTCCTCAGAGACTCTCTGCATGCTGTATATGGCTGTTCACTGCCTATTCTGCCATCTGATCCGCAGCTCAGTTTCCCACCCCTCTGCCAATCCAGTTTAAACCCTCACAAAGAGCTCTAGCAATGAGCTCATTACATATTAATGAGGTGAGATGTGCTGTTAATAAGGTTGTTAATATACAATAATCCCCCCTTAAGAGGCAACTCACCACTTCCAGGTAAGAATCTCACTTCTGTGCTTTGATCTTAGATAAAAATGCAGTGAGTTGCTCTTGACAGCAGGGTAGACCACACTTATCTGTCATATTTCTCACCATATTGTTCGAGTCCCTCTAAAATTTCATTCCAACAGAATTTTAAACTCTTTGATAGGGATTCCCTAAGTTCCTTCCCAGATACTTTGGTATTAAAAACATGATACAAATAATGGATACAATTTTCACTTTAGGTGGAAATCCTTTTTTTAACTTCCTGGATAATAGCATATACTCACAAAACCAGTTGCTTAGTGAGATCCCATATGCAATAACATTACCAGGTGATCACTTGGCCAAATAATTTTCTGCAGTTTTTTGTGCAAAAATATACTTTATTCATAAGTTACATTGCAAACATTTCAAGTTAGACATTTCAGAAAATGCTATAATTACAATGTTCCTCATTGAGCGTGCTGCAAACTTAAACTGCCTCAATTCAAGTTGCAATAAGTATGATATTTTCTATTAGCATGTAATGGCAAGCATACAATGAGGGGTTATGTCTCACGTGGCATAGTGATAGTGTTTCTGCTTCTAGGTTAAGTCCACAGCATGACCAAATAAATACTTATAATTCAGAGGGTTCTATACATTAAAAAGTTGCCATGGTTTTACCAGACTATATCCATGCTATTAGAGAGACAGATGACTGGTCGGGGTCTACACTGTGGGTTACCATGCCTCAGGTCAGGGGAGACTTTATGGTAACCTCAGCTGATACAGAAATTGAACCTGTGTGGTTGGCACCATTCTGCATCATAAAAGAGTAATCCAGCCAACTGAGCTAACTATTTGCCTGCACTTTGCCTTCTAAACCTTTCATATTCATGAATCTATCCAAATGTCTCTTAAATATTGTAATTGTATCTATGTTTACCACTTCAATTCATTCACAGAATGTGAGCATCACTGGCTAGGACAGAATCTTTTGCACAACTCTAATTGCCCAGAATGCACTTAAAAGTCAATTGTATTGCTATGGGTCTGGAGTCACATGTAGGCCAGACCAAGTAAGGATGGATGTTTCCCTCCCTAAAGAACATTCGTGAATTAGATACCATAAGTCCCAGGCCACAAATGACATATAAACATATAAATATAGAAAGTAGATGCAAGAGTAGGCCATTTGGTCCTTCAATCATGGCTGATAATGCAATTGCGGTATCCCACTCCTGCTTTCGTTCCATATTCCTTGATCCCATTAGCCACAAGGGCCACATCTACTCTTGAATATATCAAACAAACTGACCTCAACAGCTTTCAGTGGAAGAGAATTCCACAGGCTCATAACTCTGCGTGAAGAAATTCTTCCTCATCTCAGTCCTGAATAACTTACCACTTATTCTTAAACTGTGACCCCTAGTTCTGGACTTCCCCTACATTGGGAACATTCTTCCCACATCTAGCCTGTCCAGTTCTATCAGGAGTTTGTATGTTTCTATGAGATTCCACCATCCCCCTCCCCATTCTTCTAAATTCCAGTTAGTACAAGCCCAGTTGATCCAGTCTTTCTTCACATGTAAGTCCTGCTGTCCTGGGTATCAGTCTGGTGAACATTCACTGGACTTCCTCAATCGCAAGAATGTCCTTTGTCAGACTAGGAGACCAGTACTCAAAGTGTGGCCTCACCAAGGCCCTGTATAACTACAGCAAGACATAGCTACTCCAAGGCTTCTTTGTAACAATCATAAGCATAACTTTCACTAAATCCATTCCCACCAACAACCTGGGGCTTAGCATTAACCAAAATCTTAACTGGACCAGCCAGAAAAAGCTCTGTGGTGACAAGAGATGGTCAGAGGCCAGGGCTTCTGTGGTGAGTAACTCGCCTTCAATGTCTGTCCACCAAATACAAGTTATGGGCATGATGGAATATTCTCCATTTGCCTGGATGATAATAAGTCAAGCAACACTCACAAATCTTGACACCATCCAGAACAAAAACAGCCGAATTGACTTCATATAACATCTTCAACATTCACTCCCTCCACCAATGACACACAGTGTGTACCATCTTCATGATGCACTGCAGTAACCCATCTACAACACCTTCCAAAGCTGGGACCTCCACCATTTAGAACAACAAGGGCAACAAACACATGGGAACACCACAATTGCAAGTTCTCCTCCAAGTTACACTCATCCCGACTGGTAATTATATTGCCATTCGTTCATTTAATTGGATCAAACTTGTGGAACTCTGTTCTTAACAGCACTGCGGATTGAGTCACAAATAGTTCACGGATGTGACTCACCATCACCTGCTGGAGGGCAATTGATGATGGGCATTAAATGCTGACTGACAACTATGCTGACATTACAAGAGCAAATAGGAAAATAACTGAATTTAGAGAAAGGTGAGGGATTATTAATGTTGTAGCTGAGATAGTGCTGGGTATTGTCAGCATTCATGAAGAACCTGACTGTCTTTTTGTATGATGCTATGGAGCTACAGTGTGCGTGGGGAGGCAAGTATGACAGGATTTTTGTTTTAAAAAAGTTGTTTAATTTGAATTTACAATTGCAAGCAAATTCACCTTTTACATTCAAAGATATTAAACATAAAACTAGTTGAGGAACTCAAGAGAGATCTGACCCATGCCCCCGTGTTAGCCTTACCTTCCCTAGATAAACCTTTCCACCTCTTTGTTACTGTAGATAAGGGAGCGGCTTTGGGAGTATTAACCCAGAGCTGGGGAGGAATGAGACAGCCAGTAGCGTATCTTTCGAAGCTATTGGATCCAGTATCCTGGGGATGGCCTGAGTGTGTGCAGGCTGTGGCTGCCACTGCACTGTTGGTGGAGGAAAGCAGAAAGCTTACATTTGGGGGAGCCCTAATAGTAAGCACCCCACACCAAGTGAGAACGAGCCTAAACCAAAAAGCTGGGCGATGGTTGACAGACTCGCGGATTCTGAAATATGAGGCAATATTAATAGAAAAGGATGATCTAGTGTTGGTCACTGACAATTGTTTAAATCCAGCTGCCTTTCTTTGGAAAGGGGAAGGACACTCTCCTCAGAATCCAGGGCACGACTGCCTTGACATTATAGAATACCAAACTAAGGTCCGCATGGACCTGAGAGATGTTTCACCATGCAGGGGCTAGACTTTTTATAGACGGATCATCCCGGGTGACTGAAGGGAAAAGACATAATGGGTATGCAGTCGTAGATAGGACAAACGGTAGTGTAGTGGAGGCAGGAAGGTTGCCAAATGGGTGGTCAGCTCAGACCTGCGACCTCTATGCATTGGAAAGAGCCCTTAGGGCATTAGAAAATAAAGAGGGAACAGTATACACTGGCTCTAAATATGCATTTGGTGTTGTGCACACTTTCGGAAAGATATGGCAGGAAAGAGGACTGATCAATAGCCGGGGGAAGGAATTAGTACATGAAGAATTGATTAAACGGGTCTTGGAATCCCTATTACTCCCCCGAGAAATAGCAGTAGTGCATGTAAATGGCCATCAGAAAGGAAATGAACCAGAAGTTAGGGGAAATAGATTAGCCGATGAAGTGGCTAGGGAAGCAGCCCTGAACCCACAAGAAGTGGTGATTCATTCCCTAATACCTATTGTCCCAGGTCCTTGGGAAGCTCCTATATTTACCGAAAGAGAAGAAAAAGAATTGAGAGATTTAGGGGCTGTAAAAACAGCAGATGGGCATTGGAGGTTACCTGGTGGAAGGGAACTTTAAACAAAATGATGATGAGAGAGATTATGGCCGTCCTACACCAAGGCAGCCATTGGGGAGTACAAGCAATGTGTGATTTAGTTCTTAGGGAATATGGATGTAAAGGAATATATACAATTGCTAAACAAATATGTGAGGGATGTATAATATGCAGAAAGGTAAATAAGAAAGTCTTGAGAAAACAGACCCCGGGAGGAAGAGACCCAGGATTGAGACCCTTCCAGAGTATACAAGTAGATTATATTGAACTACCCAGAGGAGGAAGACTAAAATATATGTTGGTCATAGTAGATCATTTATCCGGTTGGGTTGAGGGATACCCCCTAACTATTGCCACTGCGAGTGGGGTGTCTAAAACAATATTGGAGCACATAAATCTGCGATATGGGCTAGTGAACCGTATAGATTCCGACCAAGGAACTCATTTTACCTCAAAAGTGTTACAGGGGGTAATGAAAGGGTTGGGAATTTCCTGGGAGTTCCATACTCCATGGCACCTGCCATCATTGGGAAGGGTTGAGAGAATGAACCAAACACTCAAACGACAGCTCTCTAAATTGATAATAAAAACCAGACTCCCTTGGACCAAATGTTTACCTATAGCTCTCTTGCGAGTACGAACAGCCCCAAGGAAAGATTTGGGACTATCTCCTTATGAAATCTTATTTGGATTACCTTACCTGGGAACGAATGGAGAATTGCCAATTCCCGAAACTAAAGATTTGTTTTTGCTTGTCCTCCTCTTTGTCTTTCCTCAGGAAACAGGCACAGACTCCTATCCTTGAATTCACCGTTCATCCCATCGGCCGGGCGATTGGATCTTAGTAAAATCATGGATAGAGACTAAATTGCAGCCGGACTGGGAAGGGCCGTACCAGGCTCTTTTGACTACCGAAACGACAATAAGGACGGCGGAGAAAGGCTGGACTCATTACACTCGGATCAAAGGGCCTGTGGACCCTCCAGTTGAGGAAGAAGTCAGGACAGCCAAAGCAATGCAAGATCCGCTGAAACTCAGACTAAAGAGACTTTGAGTAACTGATTATACAGTGGCGACGCGAGCGCGGGATTATTTCTGTAAGATTGTATATTAAGCCTTTTTGTGTTTTAGCATAATGATTAGAATACTGGGAATGCTTAGAGTTATGATGCTAGCC